>NW_008691143.1:5112-45520 GCF_000695815.1 Acanthisitta chloris | reverse complement strand
TCCCTGACAGGAGGTTGGACTCAGGTGACCTTAAATGGATGCTCATCTCCCCTCAAACCTTCATGTCTCCTACCCTTCACCTTCTACCACTTTCTCTCACTCTTGTTCTCTCCTTGCTCATTTTCAGAGCTGGCTCACCACCACCCTTCTCACAGCACTCAGAAGAAACTACATTGATAAAAAGAAGCAAATTAATAGTCTTTCCTGAATCTGTGATGTATCATATTTGCAACATCTCTCAGGTGTTAGCTGATCCCTAGCTATTCTGATGTTTTTCCTCAGTAACTCCCTCACTGTAAAATGCACAATTTCCTTGCATAAATCTTTGTTCTTGCTTACAAGTTAGCTACATGCAAATGTGAACTCATGGATACTGGTACAGGTTTCTGAATTTTGAAATCATCTTTTCCCTGGAAGGTATCTCTCCAGATGATCAAAACACTCTAGACATACCCCTTCAAAGTATTTGTAGTCGAATAAGTTGCATAGTTTACTAGCAGCTACTCCCTGTGGCATAAGTTAATATAAGTTAAGCATCTCTATTGGTTTTACTGCAACCCTGACTTGTTTGCCCTTAAATGACTCTTTTAGCATGGCTTTTCTTTTCCTCCACCATCACTCAAGAATTTTAAGACAGAAAAGAAAATTGACAATTCCTAAATGTCCCAGTTCCCAATGAGAGATATTTTTACTGTCACAAACTATCAGCTGGCTCACAAGTACCCAGCAATTTTTGTGGTTTTTTACTAGAAAAAAACCCTTAAACACAGTCAAAAAGCCCCAAAACAAACTAAACAAACAAAAATCCCATATAACACACCAGTAAAACACTATCAAGACCCTATGCTTAGGAAAAGGAGCAACTCCACTTTGGAACATATTTTGGGAATGAACATGGGAAACTTAGCCAACAAAGCTAGAAGTGGGACATAACTAAGGATTGGGTGCAGACACTGAGTGAACAGCAATTTCCCAGATGTTAGGCACCTGAGTTACCATCTAGAAATGGCAAACGCATGTTTAACTTTCCCACACAGAGCACAAAGTATTTTCCTTGTCTTAAGCACTTCCCTGTTGCTCACAAACAGGTCTGAGAATGCATACAGGCACAGAGATAACCATAGAGAGTTACAGATCTTGTTTAGGCACTATGAGACTGATCTCAAATTACTGGTGAATGTTTTTTTCAGTGGAGAAAATCTGTAAAGGGTCTCTTGTATTATCAGATAACTCCCCTGGCTCAATGTATAAACATACTAACCACTGATCACCTCTGAGTTGCAGATGTGAACACTTCTGGCAGAAAAGTGAAGGGAGGGAAGTCTCCTGTAATCTTAGTAATGAAAGTCAGAGTGCAAATGCTTCCAAATCCACATCAAGGAAGAGATATTTACAAATATATTTTTTCTTATATCCTGAAATAGCTTTTAGTTCCCCCAATATATTATCTCTGAAAGTAAAAATTTGTTATTACAGAGGTGGCATCAACACACCTTATATTTTCCATGAATAATTTTTCCAGAACAATAAAACAAGTTTAACAATCTAACAAAGAAACAAAACCAAAGCAGAAAACACTGAGACAGACTTGGACAAATCACTGATAACATGAACTGTAAGTTATTCTGTTCTGATGTATTACTCCTCAGGTAAAAAAACATGCATATGTAATGCAGGTAATACTTTAGGGTTCTCGAGATAAGATAAATTTGTACATAAATAGGCAAAGATATTAGTGCACATCACACTATTTCCTCATAACTGCTTTTTTCTTCTAAGGATTCTTACTGGAATTGGAAACCATATATCTACAATGAAGTAAACTCAGAGTATCTACACTGAGCACAACTACAGACTACCTAGTGAACTACAAATTTACCTCTAATTTGCCTTGTGGTAGTTATCCTTCCCCAGCTAGAGAGAAGAGAATGAAAAGAATAAAAATTGATCTAAGTCCTCCCATACCATGAAACAGGAAAATCTGCACCTCCATTTCCAAAACAACAAGCTGAAGATAAGGAAAATAAACTGTTTTCATCAAATTCTCAGACTGTGCAGAGTTTCAGGGACATTAAAACTGTCCTTCTACTTCTAAAAAGCAGAGTTGATATTTAGTAGGCATTCCATGCGATTTTGAAATACACTGATTCATATTTTTGTGATCACTGTCAGTCAGAAGTATTTCTGCAAGTAGAGTCAATATTTTCTGCTAATACACTTACCAGCTAAAGGATGGAGGAGAGGTTGTTGAAAACAGGATTAGAACCAAGGCCATTGTGAAAGTACAAATACTCTTAATCAAAATGTGTTGGGTACTGCATTTTGCAACTGAATTGCCTAGAGAGGAACTAAACAGCAGCTCAATCAGGTTTCTTTTCTCACTAAGTTTACTTCCAAAGTACATTTAGTCACATGCAAATGCCAAACTAGGCACTTCACTGAACAATGCCAAGTTCCTAAAGGCATTATCTGAAAAGTACATCACTTCAGTTAGTTTTTCAAAGAGAAAACAGGCCTCTTTAAACTTAATTCCAAAATAAATCCAGTGAAATTAATAGAATGTTTCTTGGTTTGCCCCACAGTACCCAATTCTGACTGGTAGCCCTTGCTGCCAGTGGCATGAGTTAAGGACTTTTATTCTATCTGGAGATACAATGCACAGTGGAATGAGAGGATAAGGTGAACACACAAAAGATTTGCTAACACATACACCTAAGAACTCTTGATGAAAGACTGTTAGGTTTTCTTTATGTCCCTGCCTTTGTTCTCAATTCCAAGCCCTTCACTTATGCCTAAGAAGAAAAAAAAGCATCAGATAGAAGATTCCCACCTCACTAATGTAATTTCTGACAGTGATTTTATTTAATTCATTGCATTATCTGAGCAATAGGTCCCATTTTTAATAAAGTACTGAGTCATTCTCACATGATGCTCCCTCTCTACTCTGCTCTCCTGAGACCCCAACTGGAATACTGTGTGCAGTTCTGATGTCCTCAACATAAGAAGGACATGGAACTGTTGGAGCAAGTCCAGAGGAGGCCACGAAGTTGATAAGAGGACTGGAGCATCTCCCCTAGGAAGACAGGCTGAGGAAGCTGGGGCTGTTCATCCTGGAGAAGAGAAGGTTGCACAGAAACCTCAGAGTTGCCTTTCAGTATCTGAAGGACCTACAGGGGAGATGGAGAGGGACTCTTTGCCAGGAACTGCAGTAATAGAAAAAGGGGTAAGGGATTCAAAGTGAAGGAGGGGAAATTTAGACTAGATATTAGGAAAAAGTGGTAAGACACTGTCCCAGGTTGCCCAGGGAGGCTGTGGCTGCCCCAACCCTGGCAGTGTTCACAGCCAGGTTGGATGAGCCTTGAGCAACCTGCTCTGCTGGGAGGTGTCCCTGCCCAGGGCAGGGGGATGGGGCTAGACGATTTGTAAGGTTCATTCCAACCCCTAAAATTCTATGATTCTATGAAAATAAAACCCGATTTCCTATACTAAGACTATCATCTGCAGTGCATCTGGTTGGTGTCAGACACCTTTAACAATACTTGTCACAAGAAATGGTGGAGTGTACCTTTCATTTTTGTTCTTAGTTTGTTGTTTGTCTGCCAGTTAACTAACAAAATAAACCCCCCAAACCTAGACTTTCTCTTTTTCCTTTGCAGCATCAAACATTTCTGTAAGATGTATTATGAAACACACCTGGAGTCTTTACAATAACATTGAGCTGTTTTATGTTTCTAAATCAAACTAAGGAAACTCATTAGAGCTTTTCAAAGAGCATGAGAACAGTTCTTCAAAGAAGTATCAGTAAATTCTAAATATACATATGCTTACTTGAAGAGTTCTCAGTTGAACAGGAACTGGATCTTCAGAAATACTTCAGGATCTAAGCAATGTCAAGGAAAGACAAGAAACACAAGAAAAAGCAGAGAGGAGCTTTTTCTAAGAAGTGATAGGGCATCAAACCAAGTAATGCAAAATTTTCAGAATGAGGCCAAACACCCAGGGAGGGAAGACCTGCTCTCTCAGAGGTGAGATAAAGGCTAAGATTACCTCCTAGGACTTGGGCATCCTAAATCCAGAGGCCTCCCATGATAGATTTGCTATTCTCCTGTACAGTCCTGATATGGAACCACATCTTCAGGGCTTCATTAAAGACACACACCTAAACAAGCTTATTCTCCTGTACAGTCCTGATATGGAATCACATCTTCAGGGCTTCATTAATGACACACACCTAAACAAGCCCTAAATAGACAATCTAAGGCATTAGGGTTTGAGGGGGCTTTTTTTACTGTTGTTGTTTTTACTTGTAGTATTTTTTTACACTGATTTTATTTAATCATACCCAATATTATGATTCCTTCTCAGTCCAATTTCAAATTAAACTAATATTGCCTCTGTGACATTCCCACTTTTTACCAGCTTGTGCACTACAACAGGGAGCCATTCACAGCCTCTGGCTCCTTCCATGCTTAGATTTCAAAACCATTACTAATTGTAGTGTTCCTCATAAAGCAAATTCTGAAATGAAACTGTGTTTCCTAATAGAGGCTGCAAGCCTCTTAACAAGAGCCACCCACCTGAAAAAAAAAAAAGGGGGGGGAAATATGTGCCTGCACAACTGCAGTAAATGCAGATGTTACATAGAATCATAGAATACCAGGTTGAAAGGAACCTTAAAGATCAGCTGGTCCAACCTTTCTTGGCAAAATCACTGCCTAGACAAGACAGCCCAGCATCCTGTCCAGCTGAATAAATGTTGGGGAATTCGAATGGCTGATTTTCTTCATAGTGAAAAATTTCCCTCTTGTGTCCAATTGCAATCTCCCCAGGAGTAACTTGTATAATTCCCCCTCATCTTTTCCATCTGACTCCTTGAAAGAAGGGACTCTCCATCTTCTTAGTAGCTATCCTTTAAAAATACTGGAACATGGAGGTTCTCTCAGGTCTCCCCTTAAGTCTTCTTTTCTCAAGGCTGAACAAATCCATCCCTTCCAGCCTTTCCTCATATAGCAGGCTTCCCAGTCCTTTGATCATCTTTGTGTCCCTTCTCTGGACCCTATCCAGACTGTCTACAACCTTTTTGCATAGCAGGGACCAAAACTGAACACAGCAATCCAGGTGTGGCCTGACAAGCTGAGTAGAGTAGGACAATAATGATTTCTTTATCAGATGGCAATGCCCTTGTTGATGCCACCCTGAATCCTGTAGGTTTTCTTTGCTGCAGCAGCACACTGTCCACTTACACTGAGCCCTCTGTCCATCAGGACACCCAGGTCCTTTTCTACAGAGCTGCTCCTGAGCTATTGTGTGCTCCTGAATTATGTTTTCCCAGGTGCAAGACCTTACACATATCCTTGCTGAACTTCATAAGGTTCTTGTTAGCCAACTCTTCCAGCTTATCTAGGTCTTCCTGCAGGGTGGTTCTCCCTTCTGAAGTGTCCATTTCCTCACTCAGTCTGGTACCATCATCAAATTCTGCCAGAGTACACTTGATTCCAATTTATGGCTCACTCAGGAAGATATTAAACAGCATTAGGTGCAATATCAATCCTTGTGGGACCCCACTTGTGACAGTTTGACCAGGAGCTGCTTACCAACCTCTGGGTGCTGTCTGTCAGACAGTTTCCCACTCACCATACAGACCACTTGTCTAAGACCCTAACAGGTCTAGGTTTCTCTAGGAGAAGGCTCTGGGAAACTATATCGAAAGCCTTGCAGAAATCCAGGCAGACAATGTTCACCTCTCACTCCACGTCCACCAAGCAGCTTACTTTGTCATAAAAGGCAATCAGATTTGTCAAGCATGATTTGCTCCTGGTGAGGTTTATACCCAATCATGTGCTTCATCGGATTTGTGACAGCACCCAGCAGCATTTATTCCATAACTTTCCCAGGGACTGAAGTCCGACCGATGTGCCTATAATTTCCTGAATCCTCCTTTAGGAGGAATCCACCCCTTCTTGCAGATGGGGGTGATATTAGCCTTCTTCCAGTCTTCTGGGACATCTCCCAGTATCCACCACATCTTCTCAAATATTATGGAGAGCAGCCCCACAATGCCATCAGACAGTTCCCTTTTACAACCTGGGGGAGACAATGTCAGGGTCCACTGATCTATGGGGGCCAAGCTCCTGTAACAGCCCACATACCAGCTCTTCCTTCACTGATAACAGGTCTGTGTTTTCATCAACCTGGGCTTTTGTTTCCAAGGCCTGGGGCTCAACAGTGCTGGTAAAGACAGAGGTGGAGAAAGTGTTGAGAACCTTTGCCTTTTCAGTCTTGTTGGTGACAAATTCACCAACAAAATTCACTTAACTTTGCCTTTTAAACCCTCCTAGAAATGTCTGAGGGAATCTCCCATCACCTGCTTGCATACTGAAAAGAATTCTGTAGCAAGTTAATTACCTAGGAAGCCCTCTATCACACTACTGTAACCAGCCAGATAAACTAATCAATGCACCAATGCACACACATACCTCAAATGCTGGAAAAATCACTTTAACCACTTCATCTTTTAAAATGACTTAATTTCTTCTGGTGAAAGAGACTGTATGAATCACTGCTGTAAGCCCATTGACAGAATGCTTAGCTGACACTTGCTCAATTGGCTAAAAATGTAGAGACCAATAGAAGTTGAAAGTAGAATAATACAGAAAAAAATTGTCTGAGGTCCTTTTTTCTTAGTCCTCCTAAATCACAGCAGCACAAAAGTTTCTGTTGCTCCAATTTGTCTATCAAACTATTGGATTTTAAGCTGTGCATTGTTATACTTCACAGGCAGATGAAGAGCTGTAAGCTACAAACAACAAACAGCCCTAAATCTTTATATTAAGTTCCTAGAGTCATTTCATTTTAAGCTGCTTATCAGCTCTAGCATGAGGACTCAATCATCTACTAAGAATTTCCCTATTCCTATAGGCATACTGTGCTCAGGACTATCTTTGAAAACTTAGAGACATATATATTGCTTCTGGCAGTAGTGCTCCACTAAAAATGACCCACAGAAGTGAAACAGGATCAATATTTCTTACTGAAAAATAAGCCATAAGCATTAACCCTTCAGGCCCTTTACTGAACATTTCATCTTTAAATTTTGCACTATACCTAAATGAAGTTTGTCTTCTGTCCTAAGTGCCAAACAAGGTAGGGCTGTTTAAGAATGCAGGAGCATTTTCTGGGTTTTTTGTTGTGTATCCTTAAGTCTATCAGTTCGCTTACTTCCCGTCTTCACTCTGAATATGTTTCCTCTCCACTGGATTCCCATCACCACTCCTTTTAACTCAACTCTAGGAAAAGTCCTTCATCTCTGCATGTGGTATTTCACTTTGTTCATTGTTGGTTCTAGTTTTATATACTCATCTCCAGCCCCTTCAACAAGGTGCTTTTTTTTCATGTCCAGAGTACAACAGATTTGCATTCAGCCACTGAGGTAATTCTGCTAACACAAGCATAAATTCTGCTTTAGAGATGTCCTCCTACACCTGCAATGAACACAGCACTAGCCTAAAATTACAAAATTCCTAGAAGCTTTGACATAGGACTTACAAGAAAGAGTACCACTGTCCTACAGCATTTATCACATTTGTTCAGAATCCTCCTCTGTATCTGCAGCTCTGCCACAATCACTTGCCACTAGCTTTATAACTACATCTATTTAAAATCTTTATCCTATGTTTTTATTTCTTCCCCCTGGTCCTCTCAATCCCACTCTGACAAGGCTTTCATCTTCTTTTATGGCCAACAATGCTACTGTGTCATCATGATTCTGTTCCAAAGCTGTTAGAGGAACGCAAAAATTCATCTTCTAATTTCTTAAATCATTTTAAAAAACAAATCACAAACACCTCTGCTCTTGAAACTTCTGTATTTTCTATGAATGCCCAGTGATACTTAATATAATTTTGAACTAAGAAATTATACAAGACATTGAATCTGAAATAACGAAATACATCTCCCACAAACCTCATGAAACATTATACAAGACATTGAATCTGAAATAATGAAACACATCTCCCACGAACCTCATGAAAGTGTTGGGAAAATACCGATTGATTTTACTCCATCTACAACTGCTCTTGAAACAACAGCAAAAGAAATTGTAGACAATACAAAGTACTTTGAGAATAATCAGTAACAGTTTGCTTCACCTTTGGAACTGTATCCTTAACATCAATTGACAGGCAGGTGAAGAAGAAGTGAGAATGCAAGTAGATTTCAACAGCCCTGAATTACTTTTTTCCCTTTTGGGTTGCCCTACCTGTCCATCACTGAGGAAGGAAAGGAAAGAAAAGTAATCACATGATATGCTGTGCTGAAAAAGTGGTTTGGATTTTTGGTCTTGCTCTTGGTTCATTGTGGGTTGATTTTGTGGAATTTTTTTGGTTTGGTTTGGGGTTTTTTGTTTGTCTGTTGGCTTTTTTCCCCTTTAAATACTGAGACCCCTTGTAGGAACCACATCGTTGGGAGGGTGGGTGAATGAGTGTCTTGCCAATCCTCTTCTGTGTCAGTTTATTTGGGCACGTGCAAAGAGACTTCATCAGCAGCACAGACAAATCTTAGAAGTGTAAAGCTGTTATTTATTCCTAAGCACACACACAAGACAGCAAGTTTAAGAACTGCTGGGCTATTCACAGCCCTGGTTAATGAATCAAAGGATTTTTGCCAGTCAGGCAGCCCCAGGCTCAGAGGAGAGGGTTCAGACTCTGGAGCTCCCTGGAGCAGACACTCTGTGCCACCCTCCACCACCTCTGCTGGCACCAAGGATGGCTCACAGCTACACCTGATGACCTCCAACCAGCCTCTCCATTTTCTTCAGTATATTTTTTTAATACTTTTCCACATTGACTCTTCTCTTGATTCTTTGAGGTATTAACAATCCTTGCCCCTATAGTTCTCACTCTGCCTGTAATTTTACCCCTTTTTCTTATTATTTTTCTCACAGGCTTTATCACCGTTTTTTCTCACAACCTCACAATTTTCTCAGACATCTAAGCCCAGGATGTGCAGCTGGACTGTGCTGGAGCAAGACCTTGGATCCCTGGAAGACAAGCAGCTGAACTGCATAGTTCAGAAAGAACTTAGAGGGCAGACTCAAGCAGAGGGGGTTACAGTGTGCAAAGAAATCAATACTACAGGAATTTAATTTTGAGACAAGTGTCTAGATCCAGCCCAAATCAGAAATAAAAATACTTTGAGTGTTGTATGGGGGAAATAAACCAACAAACTAACAAACCAAAACCAAACCAACTAATTGAAGACACACCATGAAACAAACAAAACCCCCACCCAACAGTTAAAATATCTACACATTGCCTAGGCTTACATGTACTGCAACACTTGATCTTCAAACTTCAGAATTTACATAGTTATGAAACTTTCTTGCTAAGACAATTTGCCTCAAAGGACTGATACTCCTTCACCAGTACCAGGTGTTTGTCACCTTGCTCTGATTGCTTATTACTGGAAAAGTCATCTCAAATATTTTCTAGCACTTACTAAACACAAATGTCAGTGAAAGAGTTAAATATAAGGACTTTAGAAGAGCATTTTTTGCCCTTCCTTATGATCCCACCCTCTGCTGAAAATTGGTTAAATCTTCAGAGCATCTGGTTGGATTCATCTGAAATCATGTTTCTCTTCTCTTGTGATTTAATCTTTACTTTAATCTTTAGCATTCCATTGCCCTTTTGCTCTGTAAACCCACTTACCATTGCACACCAAAGCTCTTGGGGTACCCTCACACACTGTACCATAAATCCTATTTCTTAATATGTACACAGGACACTTTGGTTCTTATTCAGACAGAACAACATTTCTGTGCTTTAATATATCCTTATATTTGGGGAGCTATTGTTCAAATACTTTATGTAGCAGTATCTAATTTCTTTATTTTCTAGAATGAAAATATGAATGATCTAAAGACTGAGATGCACAAAAAAACCCTCAAAGCTGGAAAATAAATACATACCATCTGAATACATGAAAAATTACATTTTATTCTCGAACTAGCATATCCTAGCTTCTTGACATTTTTGCAGAAAGCAGGAATTACCTTTTTCATCATGAGATCAGCTTCTAAGTTTCTTAACTGTACCCAAAGATTCTCTGATGCAAGGTTAAACCAGTTTACCCACTTAAAGACAGACACTGGAGATGTATAATCTCTTCAATGGCAACCAATTTGAAATCCAAGTACATATGTACTTCTGGCAGTTCCAAGAAATTTAAAAATCTAAAATATCAAGATACATCTAAGGATTCTTTCACTATCATTAATCAGTTTTAAAAGGATGTAAATATAACAAGAGTCAAAAATTTGGCTTTCTGGACAGAAATTTTATCTTCCCTTTATTTTCAACTTGATCTTGAGAGCTTAAAAGCCTTTAGCAAAGAGAAATACTTATTTTCTCTAAGACTAATTGATAGCTAAAAAAGTTACATTGACAAAAGGGCAGAAACACTTCAGAGATTCAGAATAGCAAAATACCTTTTTGAAAGCTACCCTGTCTGCGCACTTCATAACCAAAGAGATTGCTGTTATGTTCAGCACATGCCCATGAGTTTTCCTAAATCTCACCAGCAATTTATTTATTGTAGCCTTTGTCATATTACTTGCTCAATAGCATGAGGGATTTCATTTTTTTATCATATTAGCAGCCCTTTCAGAACAAACATTTAAAAATATACATAATTATGTCCCTAAATGCCTGTAATTTTCTTCTGATTCTCTTTGTGACCACTGCATGAGTGAATTAAAATTATATATCACAGCTATACTTGCAAACCTACAATTAGTATTTCAGTTTTTAAAATAGTCTAGAGAGGTTTTCCATAACTCAGATTTATGATCATTGCTACAGAAGGGTGGAAATTTCCAGCTTCCCTGACCATTAGTCTGTAACACAGATCCCCAAATGACACATCAAAGGAAGTTTCCAATTCATTTCGGGGCCGTTGCTTATCAGAGAGTAGGGGCTATGTAGATCTGACTTCCATAAGGTTTATGAACATAGTCTTATATTTTGTTGCTCTTAATGAAATTTAGCATAAGGCTATAACCTCCCAAGCAGCAAAACTGACTAGTCAACCTCCCTGGGAGCACTTGAGTGTTCCCCTCACTCTTGCTAATGTTTTGAGCAAGGAAAGCCAGGCTTTGCATCTTAACTAGGAGAGTAGGAGAGAATATTGAGTATTTTAAAACTGTGCTTATTTAGGTAATTTCTTTTGTCTGAGGGTCAGCAGCACTAAAGGTCTATTTGGTAAGTGATACTTGTTTAGCTGTTCTTTCAACAAAAAAAACCCACTTTAATAGCAAGAGTTGCTGAAAAGGGACAATAATGATTTCTACATTGCAAGGATATGAAAACAACTGCAAGACTAGTTTTTACAATTCCACATTTAACAGATGTAGCTGATAACTTTCAGTTTGAGACCATAATACCCCAGAGGATACCACACATACCACAAAGGAGCTGAAATTTCCCTAAGAAAGAAGTGGTGACTACCAAAATGTTTTCTGACAAACTCTTATAATTCTAAAGGCAACATGTCATTAGCAGATGATCCAACTGAACAGAAAATACTTCACCTGTGTTACTGTAAGCAGACTCTGCTATCTCCTTACACGTTTAACCCCACACAGGGTTAAAACAATAAGTTTGCATACTGTACCTCAGTCACTTTTACAGTACAGAGCCCAGGTAAATTTGAGAAGAAAATTTGTTCATATCTTTTAGCCTTATGCAATAATTCACAAGCACTGGCAAAGACAGCAAAAGGTATTAACACAAGGTTTGGGGGTTGGTTGCTTTTTAAACATAACTTTTTCAAAGTTCTGTTGGGGTTTTAACCCCCCTTGACCTCTATCTTTTGCCAAAGTAGCAGAAGATAGATTTTTAATTTTTTTTCCCCATAAACATGCCTATATCAATTAACACTGATCCCTCTGCTGCTATAGATTTCTGAAGCTCACACAGCTGGAATGTCAATGAACATTGAGAACACAGAGATAGAACAGTGAAAGGAATTTGAATTTGTGAAGTTGGGTATCACCCATGGTCTTTTCCTTGGGGAATACTTAGGGGACTCAAACAGGATCAGCAATGGCCAACATGCAATCAGCTACTGCCTAGAGCAGCCAAAAAAATACAAAAAAATCAAGGAAGACAAAACCTAATTCCCTCAAGGACAGGCTCATAAAGAAATTTAAACAAGATTTCTGTATTTCTCAAGACAAGTTAAATAGAATCTGAGCTCCTCTACCAGGATGGGGACATATGCAGAGAATATCAGGTTCAGTCCATAACCTCCTGCCAGAGTCAGGTGCTTAAACTGCTTTCTGCATAAAAGAAGAATGTCACTCATCTTCCTTAACATTTTCCTTAACAACTCAGTAGGAGGAGGACTCATACCAAACATGAAACAAGATTCCATTTCCTCCTCAAGCTTTCAGTCCTTTCCCATCAATTTCATCACTCTGAACTTTTTTAATGAGTTATTTTCCAGAAGAGAATTGCAGAGTTCATAGGACATTTGAAGTGTCCATGGTCATCCACACTTTGTTGTTGTCTTTATGTTATCTGTAACTGTCCTGGGGTGTCTGTTGATGTAGATTACTTTGTGATGGCAGTGTCTGTTTTAGGATATCTAAAAAGACTCCTTCCTTCTCAAAGCCATTTTTCTGCTGAGATTAAATTGCTGACATACTAGACTTTCACAGCCATAACTTGCTGGGGAGCAGGATTTCAATGATTTTTTCCTGTTTTCTACTGATAACATAACTGAAAATAACTCTCCTTTTTAATTTTACAGTCACTTAGACTCAAACAGTTCCTCCATTGCTTCTGCAATGATGTCAACATGTTTTTGTTCTACTTGACTGTCCTGGTTCCAGCCAGGACAGAGCTAACGTTTCCAGCCCAGAGGGGCAGCTGGGACCCTGGGGCTATCCTATACCCCCTCAACTCACACACAGGGCAGGGATGGGGAGGGACGTGAGCCCTTTGGGTTTGCAGTGTGGCAGGTGCAGTCGAGCAGTGCCAGGTCTGCGTGGTGAGTGATAGTTGTTCACCTGTCTTGTACATCCTGTTATTAGCATCCTTGATACCGTTAATGTTCTTATTCCACTGCTGTCCCTAGCCAATTGTTCTTATCTCAATTTGGGATCTTCTCCTTCTGTGGCTCAACTCTGCTCATTATGCCGTGGTGTGGTGGTGGGGAGGGGATGGGGAGTGAGTGAGCAGCTCCTGGGCTGGGGTGTTTTCAGTGGGAAATACTAAACTGGGGAATACTATTCCCAAACCACACCAATGACTTACAATTAGTTCATATGACAAAGCTGTTAATACTGTTCATTTTCTCTCATTTTGCAAAAGCCAATTTTATTCACACTGTTCCACTTCTGAAACTTTCAGTACAGCATTTTAATGACAATCATAATTTTGAGTGTCATAGCTTTCAGCAAATCACACAAATGACATGGAAAACCAAGGAATTTTTATCCATCTTTCAGCTCAGTTTTCACCATCCCTCTAGAAGCTACAGGAAATGCACCTACCACTTACTTTAGTTCTTAAACCTGCACGTTGTATTTTATCTTGCCAGAAGTAAAATGCCAATAATTCAGTCAGAAGCTCTTTTAATAGTGAACACATTCTCTATTTCTACTGTTTGTTTGAAAAAACCCAACCAAACAACTTTTAAGTACACCCTGTAGATGCATAATCTCAAAATGAGAAAAAGTTCAGCCACACCACTACAGTCGATAGGGTTTGGAATTTAATCAATGATGTCTTTCATGAGTGGCAAAGTGAATAATTGCAGGTGCCCTTCTGTAGTCACAAACATCATCTACAGATTCATTTTAGCTTTCACAGGAATAACGCAGCAAGTAAATCTCCACCACAAGTCACTCAGCAATCCTTTCCAACGTTTTTTTAGCCCTTGCAGCCCCAGGTGAAAGACGTAATTTAACAACAAAGCACTCCATATGACTGGGAAATCATTGCCTCATCGATTTTTTATCACTTCATAATATCACACCAATATTTCTTATAGAAAATTTACTAAGCCTTGGAATGGCAGGCTGCACTGGGCTCAGCCAGGTGTGCAATTCTATTTACATTTGTGTGTTTGAGGTTCAGATTAGGGAGACTTATTTTTCTAAATAAGGTAACCTCTCACAGAAAATAATTATGACCTCATTTTGTGAGTCTCATCCTACATGTGTCATTTTAGTTTGCAATCCCTATATCCTTAATATTTTAATCACTGCCTAGCAAAATTGCCATTGATACCAGGTTTCCTAGGCTTTTCAGGCCTGAACTAGCAGCTTGAACAGGTATGGAAAACAAATGCCAGCTTTATTTTGAAAAGTGAACCACTGCATTGGCTTACAGCCTTACCTTTCCTGTATTCAGTCAGTCCAAAGCAGGACTCATTCACATAGCATCCTGCTTCTATGGGACATCTTTTTGAAAAGACACTAAACATTTCTCATAGTAATGCCTACCTGATCTCCATGTGGAAATCTTGACTAGGAAGCCACTGAGCAGAGGAGGAGGTCAAGCTAAATAGGATTGAAATCATAATGACCATCAAGAGGGTCAATACTCTTACTTTCTAGCTATCAGAAAGGAAATGACACCTTATCTCACATTTTAAAATTCTGGCAGGTATTCAGCCACAGCTGCCTGACAGACTACTTCCAAGCAAAATGCTAATGTGTTACTGCCCTATATTGTCAAAGAATCTATCAAGAATTTGCTTTCCAAGAAGCCTGAGTGACTCTCACTCATCTCAGCTCCTTTAGCAGACTTGTTATGAGCTCAGTAATTTTATTACTTTGTTCTTAGTTAAGAGGGTCTGTGCTATTGAAACAAGTTCTTGTGGGAAGTTTGGATGTAGAGTTGAACTACCTTCCTGATGGAAAGCAATATATTCTGAGTAATTAAGTGTCTCCAGTTCTGCTGTTAGTAATTCATTTCTTTGAGTGTAAATCTCTGATAAAGAAATCCAAAAGAAAGTATCACATGAACAAAGTATCATGAAAATGTACTACAGAAGGTTCTCAAATTGTCCTTACTTAGCCATCCAGAAACAGTAATAAAACCCCACAGTGAATTTCCTAACTGCTTGAGTTACTTATAGTCACATGTGTGTGTATGTCTGTCTCTCTATCCAAAGCTAATAATAATAGTCCTGGTCTAGAACCTGCACGTCAGCTAACAAGGTTGAAGCATTAGTATATGGCTAAATTAATTTTAAATACACAAACACAGATTAGTTAGGAAGATGTACCTTTGAGAAAGCAAAGGGAAGTTTTTAATTACTTATAAACAATAAAAGTTTTATCAGAAACTTGACTGTATCAATTTAAGGAATACATTCTGGCAACAATGATTAATTTTCAGATTGCACCCAGTAAGGCAAACAAATAAATTTTGGACACTTACCAGAACAGCTGCTACACAAGATTACTGCCCCTTTAGAATAACTCATTCATAATTGTCATTATCATCCCACTAATACAAAATTGCCTATCTCTTGACCATTCTCCTCTTAAATCTCCAAGGTTTCCCTAAAAATTCAACATTATAATCCATTCACTTGGAATGGGGTGTTCTGTTGAAGGTCTGTCCAAATGTTTGTGAACATAATATCAGAAAATTAAATGCTATCTAAGCTCTCTAATAAAATTTTACTTCCATGCCTTCTCATGACAGTCTAGAGAACCATTGTATTAACATTTAACCTACTGAGTTTCCAGTAAGGTTTACCAAAGTAAACAGGCACTATCTTCATATGCTAACTGCAAACTACTCTTCCTTTCCTGTAAAATTAATGAGAGAGAGAGAGAGGCTCAGTGGCTCTCCTCTCTCACCTTACCTTGATGGAAAGCAATTTTCTTCGTGTTTCTGAATCTGATAAACATCGAATAATGAAAACACTCATTTGTTCTGAGCTGTTTCTAACGGGGCAGGAGTACATACAACCAGTCCAATTAGAATAAAAAAGCCTCTATTAAAACCTCAACATGAGTGCAACATTAATAATAAGCACATACTCACAAGACATAGAGTAGCAGTTCCCATGGCAACTGTACATCTCACTGAACATCTAATAAAGCAGGGCCTTTCTTCACATAAATGCTAAAAGCACAGAGAACTTGCCAACCATTTGTATAGTCTGTATTTATATGGATACATATGCATCCTGTAATGCATCTGTATGAATCTTACTAACTAAAATTAATGCTGCAGTTGTTCTCTCCCCCATGATCACTGAATAAAAGCCACTATGGAAAATTGTTTAGCATGTTATGCACCATTTCTCAAACACTTTGACATGACTGTGTGACCTTCAAACCTCAGACACTCTTTAAAGATCCCCTGATGCTAGTTGAAAGGGTCAGAGTCAAGATTTCAGAGTAGCTGCTAATACCACAAGTTCTGTCCTCTTTGCAAACACAACTTCATGGTCCACACTCCACTGGTGTAATTTTTGGTTCCTAAGAGCCTCCCTGCTTTCTCTTGTCAACTTATTTTGCCTTTGACAAAACAGGATTTCAATTAGTATTTAATCAAAAACCTAAGTCCCTCATTATTCACTCTGACAGCCCAGACTGCACTTTTTGGGGCAAGAACTCTTCTGGTTTGCCACTCTACCCTCATTTCACTGCTACATTTTTGCTTTCTATATAGCTGTCACCCACAATGCCCTTTCCAGTCTGCTATAGCAAACAGAAGTAGTATTTATGCTACTGTCTGAGATATACTTTGTGATCTCTATCATGCAGCAGAAAAAGCCAGGAGAAGCTTCAAGAGCTAACTACACACTTACGACCAGGTCAAGCTAAAAACCCAAAGCATAAGCCTGGACCAAGTGTCTCAAATCCTTTCCCACTCCTGACTGCATATCTCCTTTGGCAGCCTCTTATTTAATCCAAGGCTGAAATCTGTCTATGAGATTTTCTAGATTAGCTATATTATAATTACAGTGCTCTCATCCCACTTTACATCTTTCATAAATACTGAGTTAGAAGGTCTCAATTCAGTAACAGAATTGACAAACTCCGTAGGATACACATCATACATTAAAGGTAACGTTCTCAAAGAGGGAGAATTGTGAGAGCACCATACCCCGAGGGCTGCCAGTCATGCTCTGCAGGGGTAATGGAGCAAGAACTCTATATAGAAACTTCTGCTACCTATTTGACACACAGGCATACCTGCACAGTCACAATGACCTAAAAAGCACCTTGGCTAGTAGGCAACAGGCTAGAAAGCTGAGAACCTATCATTACAGATACAATTAGAAGTGGAAATAAGATGCTTCTACAGGTTCAAATATATTTGATCCAAGCATTTGATCTGGGAATTTATCCGTGTTCTACTTCAGTTTATTTTATATTAATTCAGCTAAAAAGAAATTCCTTATAATCTCTAGCTGCAGCAACTTAGCATGCACTTTTTGGATTAACTGAGTGGTAAATTTTCAAGCAGGAAAGAGATATTGTCTATGCAAACTGATGAAGAGCTACAGAAATCGTTACGAGCTTTACTGTGAAACTTCAAATAATAATACATTTAATGTCAGTGACACTAGCCTCATGTATCACATCAACTAGATCCTACTAAAAGGGGATGATATTTACTTCATATCAGTACATCAAAGATGTTCAGAAGAAAGAGAGCAATGGGAGACTATCTAAAGAAAGACTAGAATCAGATAAACATTTCTTCTAAAATCAAATCAACTGACAAAAAAAGGAAGAATCCATACTTTTTTTAAATGGATTCAAAGGGGGTAAAATATGTCAAGCTTCTACACTGTGGAACAAATGTTTATTTACCTCTTTGAATATGCTAATATTCTTCTGCAAAATTAGAAAACGATTTTGACTCATCCAGGAAACAAAAAGGATTCACATAAGAGCCATGACAGTACCCATGGCTGATTTCAAAAATCAAAACTGGTATGTCTTCTTTCCCTGACCTTTGCATTCTGTTGCCATGTCTTATAGCATCTTGATTAACGCCATTCATAAATGAAGGAAGGAACCATGTCTATAAGCAAGAGTCATATCTTGTAAGGGCAGTGTGTTTGACTTCCAAGCAAAACTGAAATGAAGCTTTGCTTCTTCTGTATAATTAGCCCATTGATTATCCAGGAAATACCATCCATCTAGTTCCATCCTGTCCACGTCCTCTTAGCCAGAAGTGTAATTAAAAAGCCAGTTCCCTGAGGTATTGGTAAAATGAAATGGAATGTGGAATCTCACACCACAGGATGTTTCCCAAAGGTCCTACCTAGCAAAGAGAGGTTACATCTTTTTCATCCTCTGAATATGATGGATCAAATTAATTCCTACGGTAGCAGTGTGGAAGTCACAGTAATTTGCCCCAAGGGTAGACTCACAGAAGATATAGGGACTGTCTTAGTGTTTACCATTTCCTGAATGGCAAACCAATGGCTGACATACTGCAGACTTAAAATTCTGAAACTTTTAAATGGGTATTTGTT
The DNA here is from genome assembly GCF_000695815.1 of Acanthisitta chloris. Taxonomy (NCBI): domain Eukaryota; kingdom Metazoa; phylum Chordata; class Aves; order Passeriformes; family Acanthisittidae; genus Acanthisitta; species Acanthisitta chloris. The sequence continues at coordinate 26,998 of NW_008691143.1, read as the reverse complement.
ACTCTGGAAGAAGAAAACAACACTTGTTAATCCAATAAATATTTGACTGCTATGGCCTTTAATGAGACTAATTACTATACTTGACTCTAACAATGCACAATCTGAAATACAGTTGCTTTATTGTCTTTATTGTGATGCTTAAGGTTTCTTTAAAAAAGTGAGAATAGACAGGAGCAGATGTAAAAATATTAGCATTAATACCATTAAAATGAAGAGAAACGGGAAAAAAGCTGTTTAAATCTTTGACTGCTATGGCCTTTAATGAGACTAATTACTATACTTGACTCTAACAATGCACAATCTGAAATACAGTTGCTTTATTGTCTTTATTGTGATGCTTAAGGTTTCTTTAAAAAAGTGAGAATAGACAGGAGCAGATGTAAAAATATTAGCATTAATACCATTAAAATGAAGAGAAACGGGAAAAAAGCTGTTTAAATCCTCATCTGGGCATTAATACCATTAAAATGAAGAGAAATGGGGAAAAAGCTGTTTAAATTCTCATCTTAAGTGGTTGGTTAACTTGAAAGTGATAAAGTACATGAAGTGAAAGACTAAGTTATAGTGAGAGTTCATGTAACTCATGTTCACTATTTACTGTCAAATTTCTAAGGCCCATGTTTTCTGGAATCCAGCTGATGTTTCATTGCAAGGTTTTCCTCCTGGAAGTTGGGATTTTGATGCTAAATATTAATGCATTCAGTCTCTTAAAGTTTGTGGTCAAGGGCAGAAAATCTTAATGTCTTTTAATACACTGTGATATGTGCTAAGAGAAAAATAAGAGCATCTAGTAGATTTCCACCACTTCAAATCTGTGTCCCTTACATGCTTAGCCTATATGCTATAGATTTGTCTGACATGGGACAGAAAAATTAAACATCATATTCAAAAAAATACTGCATCAGTGATGTATGCAACAGCTTTATAATATTTTCAACATTTTTCTCTATTCCTTTCTTAATGCAGCCTAATAGTTTTATGGTTCCTGAACACCAAGCAGATATTTTTACTGAAGTACTGATAATGATGTCTAATGTCTGCAGAATGCAGCACGTCCCTGATTAGCTACCTTTGGTTAAGCCTTTTAAATGCATCAGTTTTTTGATTTTTTTTTTTCAGGTATTTAAAATAAACCAGTAAACCAACTTAATTTTCAGATATTATAGCTCTTTCCCCAAATTTCAGTATTCAAGATATGGCCTGGATGAAAAAGACTGTTTCCAGAATTTTTTCCAGATATACAACTATGACCATAATTTTCAGAGCTGCTTAAAATTTCATTTTCAGCTCTCAGAAGTTGACTAAATACACAGTCATTCAGTTATAAAGAGATAAAAATGTTCCAACTAAATATTATTCCAACAGCTTTAAATGTAGATTTTGGTGTAGTGTTCAGCATTGCCTCACTTCAACTGCACACTGTATTACAGCTTACTGATGCCTCTCCCTACAGCTCATTTTTAGTAAAATGTTATGTTCTGCAATTAGATGCCCAAGTACATATGTCCATCTGTTTTCTGGTGCTCTGCTTTCCATTTCATGGGATTCATCTCTCCATCAGTACAAGTTGCTTGCACATCTAGAGACTAATATTTAATGCTGCATCCCTTCCAGCTTGCACCAAGATTTCAGAGGGTATATTTTCATATTGTCAGCAGAGGATGTTACATTTGTGCCAAACATTAACTACATGCACACTACACAGGTAATATACTACAAAGCTGCTTCCTTGTGCATTCCACCAAAATTTCCATCCGTGTAGCCAAGAGGAAGCACACAGAAATATGGTCCTACTCAACATTCAGTCCCCTCAGGCACCCAAAAGTGAGAATGTATAGAGATTAACTTACATGAAACAATTACAATGAATTTTGTCAAACTGGCATTGACAGTTAAGACAATTAAGATAGTTAAGACAATTAAGACAGTTAAGACAGTTTCAGATGTGCAGTGTCACTGGGAAAGACTAATATCATAAATGAATAACAGACAATCTAAGTATCCTTCTGTTAGCTGCAAGACATTTGTGCAGAACCTCTAGTATTATATATGGTACTTTAATACTTCGCATATAGAATGTGTACCATGTTTGGTATTAAGTTTTCACAAGTTTAAAAAACTGAAATTGATAATCTATGTAAACATAAAAGGCTTTAAAATTGTAGCTTTAGGTGCTACATCTGCTCTAAATGAGAAAACTGACTAACACTACAGGCACTGGCTAACAGGTTTTTATGACATACAATAAACTATGAAACAAAAAAAAAAATACCTGTACAGAATCTTTCTTTCAGTATTTACACTGGTTTTACTAAGACAAGAATTTGGCCTTGGTTATCTAATTTAGTAGAAGTCCCTGTTTTAAAAGAAAGGGTTTAAATGCAGTGCAAGCTGCCTGAGTAAGTGACTGGCATCCTTGGACTGTGTCCAGGGGCAGCAGGAGCATCTGGGAAAGTGGAAATCAAAGAGTATTAGTTTTATTAGAGGATTTTAAAAATAGGCTGACTTACAAATCTAAGTGGATTTTAATTTCAGATTGCCATAAAGAAAGGGAAAAAATCTGTCAGACCTTGCAATTCATGTCAAATTCTATCTGCCTGAGATACATTAATTGGGTATTAGCCAATTGCAGAGGACACAACACTTTAACCTGCTGTCAGTAATAGCCAAAGCAGGGTTCCTATGCATGGCCAGTGAAAATGCTGGCTAAAAAACAACTGCAAACAACACTGACAGTCTGTGAATGCACTTATTTTCTCTTACATGGATCACATCCCTTGAAGTGCCTACCATGGGACAGAGCAAAACCTTGGTGGGATTAAAACAGCAGAGAGGGAAGCCCAGGTTCAGGGAAAGCACACACAAGTCAAATTCTGTTCCCAGTGGTGTTAATTTAATGCTCTTCTGCTTCTAATAGGATCGATTCACTTCACTCTAGTAAGTTTGTAAGAGTGAAAAAGCTATGAATTTCTCCCTTCCTAGCTGCTCAGTCTGTTGAATACACATGTATATTTTTTATTTCAGTGGTTTTCAATTACAACACTTCACTCTTTGTCTTCTGAAACATTTCTTCCTCTAAAATTTAACATATAATACATAGCTTGCAGGTAAATACTTTTCTGTAATATGATTTGCTAACATAGTCTCTTCAACTGAGCTTTTTCATTGCTGCTGCTGATGGAAGAATATTTTGCCTAAAAATCCTTCTTTCTTTGGTCTGCTATTGGACTGACCACCATGAAATGAAATCTGAAAATGAAGACACTAGAAAGCTTCCAACACAAAGATTATTAAGAAATACAGTTGAACATTTGGATATTATATGAGAAGACACATCTTAATGTCAGATTTACATAATCAGTCTGAAGATAAAGGTAAGTAAAAGTCATCTTTTATCTCATCTTTTTATTGACCTTCAAGTAGCAATGTAGAAACAGTAAAAACTTCATGGCACTTAAAATTAAGGTGAGCTGAATGTGTAAAACCTTGTGATAATTGGTTATTGCAAAAAACATTCAGTCTCAGGCTTCCCGGGAATATTTACCGAAACCTCTCATTGCAAAAAACATTCAGTCTCAGGCTTCCTGGGAATATTTACCAAAACCTCTCGTCCATCTCAGTATATTTAGGGTTTTGGGTTGCAGCTGCTGCTGACTGAATGCCCTTCTCAACAGGACCTTATTTCTTGCTTGATCCCAAGGCTCTTTAAGAACTGAGGCAAAGAATTACTCTTGGAGAAATAATGAGTAAGTCTGATTTGAACTATTTACTAGTGACATCAGTGAACGTCACTGCAGCCTAGGAGGAGAATATTTTCTCACTGGACATGTTTACAAAAAGGGTTGAACTTGGGAAAGTGAGATATCCTGATGGCAAAGCCTCTCTGACTATCAGCATCCTGCACCACAAAGGTACACATTAGTCTGGCCACAGGTTTGTGAGCATAAATCTTGTCTGTTACAACAGAAAAATAAATCTCCCTAACAAATTCTTCATCAAGGCCAGACTGAAGTTACAGGAATGACAAATCTGTCTGCTGAATGGAATACAGTTTTTCTAGTGCAAACTTCATTTTATTTATACGGCTGTAAATCCTGTCCTACAGGGAAATCCATCCAGCATTAGACTATTACTCTCTTTAAAAAGTAGCATCATAAACATAAAAGAATGCAAGAAGTATCAGCTCCAAGATACTACCAGTAGCACAGTCAGAGCAAGGAACTATTTTACTATATTAAAATAGTACTAGGTAAATGAAACATCACTGGAACTACCATTTTGGGTGGGCAGAACACTGAGAGACTGAGGCTTAATTAGTATGAGCTAAATTAGTACACCAAATATACATTTTGTTAAAGACTTCATGTGTCAAATTTTTCTTCTTAAAAAGAAAAAAACCCACAAAAAGCACATTCTTTTTGTGCTCATAGCTGTGCATAGGGCAGGACAGGACTGGCAGTCTTATCCTTCTTAGTCTTACCACACTTTTCCTAGTAAAACTTCTGCTAAACTTGCAGCATAAAATATGTCCATTGATAACACTTCGTTGAACTCCTAAGTTAATAAGTTTATTGTTTATAAACTGCCTAAAACAGCATAAGCCACTCACTGATCACCAGCGACCACTGAGTCTACAAAAATACTAGGACTTTTTCTCATCATACATATTGCTACATTCAAAATACCTGGACTAGTCAATATTGAAAACATCTTCTCATATTACCATTACCACCTACTTCAGAAACAACAGGAGGATGTTCTCCACTCACCATGGGGATAACACCTACTTAGCTCTTCAGCTGCTTTTGTATTTATATGATGTGCCACACAGATCCCTGGTCACCTGGGATGGCATCCACACAAAGGTGTCACCCTGAGGTTTTCTGGAAAAGCAGCCTGTGTGCCACAGCAAGAGGGGCAGGAATGGAGAGCTCATGCACATAGTGCAACCAGGACACTGCTGGACTCAGATCAGTGTGAAATAATTTGTGAAATGCTGTCTGCCAACTTCTCTTTCTTTCAAGTAAATACCCCAGAAAGATACACTAGCTTAAGAGCAAAAATCATCTGACAACTATATTACATACCAAACCAAGTTCTAAGTACCTGTGAAGACAATATAGACATGTGAGTGACTGAGAAGATCAGGAAAAAAGGCATAAAAATAAGTGAAGTAACTTTTCTATCCCATTACAGCTACATTTCATGGGTACTATAGAGAGATACCTCAATAGAACTGTGTCCTTTCTTTAGGTAAACAATAACCTCTCTCTTAGCTAAACTGTCAGACACTTGGACTGCACAGTAATACATCACTGCACAGTAATACAGTCCAAATACAAATGCAGTATCTTTGTTTACTTTCTGAGACCTGTGGAGGTAAATTAAAGACCATCATCTACTAGGGTTTTAAATATAAACCTACTTTAAGATCCATAGCACTAAGTACAATGGCTAGCTGCCCTAGAATCAAACACTCTATACATCCAGCAATTCACCTGATAAACCATGGGAGCATTAAAAAAAAGGGAGCTAACTAGTTCCTAGCACTCATATAATACATGATGAATGAGAGTAGAAAATGCATTAATTCTATTGTTTTTCATGTAGCAAAATTTGAAAATCCAAAATTTGGTGTGATTGCATATGTGAGATGGAGAGACTGATTCAGCTTAAATGAAGAATATCACAGACCATAAATTAATCATTTTTCTGAAGTTTTTTTTAACTTTTAAAGTTCAGCTTTAGAGTTTCTTCTTCTCTTGCTTGACTTTCTGAGAGAAATAAAATTCAAAGACAGAAAATTATAAGCATTTTTCTGCTCCATTTGTGATTCCAAGGAGCTTTCAGAAAGCTTTCTCCCAGGAGATTTCTGATCATTTTCCTAGGAATCAAAATTCTCAGAAGGATAAAATTTGATATTAAAAAAATCTGTTCAGTATGTTTTCAAGTGCCAAAAGCAGTGTTGGTTTTGTGCATATATAACTTGCCTATTATTTTAAAGGAGAGGGATAAAGAATGAAGTTTAATGCTATAGAGTCCAAAGTCAGTTAAGAATAAAATCACATTAAATTTGTACTTGTATACCATTTGTCTCCTCAAAAGGGCTGAGGTGGCAGGTGCAAAACAAATGCTATTTGTGTTAGCTGACCCCTGGCATTCAGGACAGCAGGATCATGTCAAAGGCAGCTTGTAAGGAGGAGGAAGGGGAACCAAAGGAACACTTCAGTGCATGCATCTTTACCAGATTTACCAATTTACTTAGATGCTTAAGAGTTAGTTGCTTACATCTAAGCCACTCAGATACCTTTAGGGTCAATGGAAGGAAAGAGGAAACTGAAGGAGTCTTGAGTTCACATACAGGATGAGTTGCCCTTCGACTCTATCCACGCTCCCATCTACCTTAGAAGGGCTTAGACAACTATCTTGCATGTTGAATTTAGCACAAAAACAATTGTTTCAGTCAGTGAATGCCAAAAGTCTCCTCCAGCTGCTGCTATACTTCTCAGGTAAAGATGAAGTTGAAAAAAATGATCAACATCTGTTTTGTAGCACCTATGCTTCAACCCTACAAAGCACAAACACTATAACTGCAGCCACTGAAGTTCCCCTTACAATGCTAAATAGTAGGAAACCTTTTTTTTCTGGTCTGCTTTATGAAGAAAAATTTCACTCCACAGAAAAGAAGAGTAAAAAAAAAAAAAGCATCAAGAAATGCTGGAATTTGGAACAGTGAATCTGGCAGCCTGTAGCCATGAACCTCAATGGAAGGCTGGGCAGATCAAAAATAGAAACTGAAAGCATCCAAACTGTGTTGACAGTTTTAATTTGATGTGGTGCTGAGAATAGGCTGCTTTTGAAGGGGCTGTATAATTTCCCATATAAAGGGATAGAGAATGAGCAAAATGAGCACCAGACAGTCTTTAATATGTTTTTCCTTCCAGGCTATGAGAAGCAGCCCTTGTAGACATTTGGAAATACCCTGTTAATAATGAAAATACTAAACAACACTGATCTCCACCAACTTAGCAATACCAAGAAAGAAATGCAAAAGCAGCTCAAAATGCACAGGGGAGATAGAAAAACAAGGCTGAAAGGGTCACTGAGAACCAGACTGTAGGTTATAAACTAATCTTTGAAGATTACAATGCATCCTAAAGCATGCAAGTAGATTATCATTATCTACTCTAGATATTTGCTTCTTATTGAGAGGTTCCATTCCTTGCAGCATTCTACTTAATCTTTTCCAGCAGCATCTCTTCATGCTTTTATTGGCTTTAGAGAGAGCTACTGTACATTATGCATGACTTATATGGGAAAAACCCATAACTAAATGTTCATAACCATCACTTTTCTGGGATGATGCCAGCAATATACCATTTTATTTTGCTTGTTTGTCCTGGGTCTCGTATCAGCTTGCCACATTCTGATCAAACAACCACATGTGATCCTCTGGCTACTGAAAAGAGGAAAAGAGTCTGATTATTATTGACTATATTACAGTCTGTTAAGGACACCAAAATGCATAAGTTTCTTAAGGTGAATTTTTGATAAAAGTTGACAGAGGTCACTTTCTGTTTAGATCTGTTTAGACTGTGAAGTGATGCTACTTTAGCAGTGACCTTGCTAACCCACTTTACTAACGACGTATGCTGGGAAAGAGAACATGCTTGACTAGTTTTTCTTATTTGATTTCTATCATGTTTCTTTTAAACTTGAGTATGCCACGTGCTGTAGCATACATTGTTCCCATTTTCCCACTCTTATTTTTCTCAATATCATAATTTTTGGCAATACCAGTTTCCTCCCATTCCCTTCAAAGTCAGAGGTGCTGTTTCCTGCATGGGACAGCAGTAACCACAACTGCTCAGCCCTTGGCCCAGCAGAGGTGCTGCCCTGGGAAATCACTCCTGCTCCTCTCTGCCTCATGCTCTCCACCCACAAAATGGCAATAATTCTCTGTACCTGCTATAAGAGTCACAGGGATTAAGTAGGATTTATTGGAGATGGCCTTTTTGTTACAAGGACAAAATAAGTTCTGTGTCTTACACTGACATTTTGGTTGATTAGGGGACTTTGTTGTACTACTGTGAGCTGCCATTAAGTATTTGCTTAAATACAATTCTAATGTGAAGTGTATCAAATTTCCTGTCATTTCCCCAGTAAGAAGCATGCAACAGACTCAACCACTGCCATCCTCTAGCTCCAAAGAGCAATTTGGATAGCAGAAGTCCATGGGAAAGAAGGGACAATATTCTCAAGTGTGTATAAACAGCTGCTTTTTTCAGTGCTTCCCAGAGGGGATTTCTTGGACATACACTTGCTCCACTGACCCAACCAACACCAGGTTTTTATTTCTAAATTTAACTTTTTCTTAAAATGGTAGTTCTATGCTTTTCTATTGCATATAAGAATAATTACATGAACCTTAAGCATGGTTATATATTTCCTTAGCATAAGAATATTTTAAAATGGTTCTGTCAAAGAACAGTGTTAACACAAAAAAAAAAAGCATAAGATCAGCAGATACAGGGGGGAAAAAAACAGGAAAGGAGAGAAACTAAGGAATAAGCAAATTATAAACAGCACCACACAAAGCACATCATAAATGCTTTGTTTCCTAAACAAAGAGAGATAAAGATAGGCTAAAAAGAGAAATTTTGAGGGAATCTCTTCAAAAGAAATGTAGAGGGTTTGGGGTTTTGTAACTGTATAAGTAAAACTCAGGTGGACTCTGCTGACTGGTGATATTAGTTCTGAACATACAGGAAATAAATGGCTTGTATCCAAAATAAAATAAAGTGTTAGCATTACCCCTTGGCAAAACAGTCACAATGCAGCCTAAAAAAAACCCATGCTAATTCATTCTCAGAATATGTCAGACTAAAGCAGTTCCTTTCTGGTATCATTATGATGAGACAGGAATCTAATGTCTTCATCATATTATAGAACAGTGATAAGCTTTATTGGCAAAGCTTCCACTGTTTACTGTAAAATTGTCAGTTTGCTCTTTTCTGGAGATAGCAAGACAGTTTGTGTATGATTCAAAGATAGACAACCCTTGCCCAATAATTTATTGTATTTAGTTTTGGTGAATTTTTCTTTAAGGAATGGAAACTGTCATACACTATCAAGATTTTTCTCTTCCCCCTGGAAGACAATTAAAGTAGTTTTCAATGTGGAAACAAAACTGATATAGTCAAAACATCATTATCGAGTTCCAGCTATAATGCTTCCATTATTCTGCAGACTTTCTGCAGAAAAATCATGGTCCTTTAAGCCATGGTATGACTTACACAGTAACGAGAAAAAAGAGCTCCAAGATAAGTGTTGTGTGGAGTCATTAATTATATTATATATAATTTCACCTTCTTTACAAGACTGGGTCTATAAAGTTTAGTAAATGCAGTTTTAGCTATATTCCTCAAGGTAGTTTTTAATTTCCAAATGGACTGCCTACCACTCTGTTACTAAGATTTAGTACAACTAATAAATAAGATCACAAGCTCCTTACAGCAGGACTCATCTTATTATTTGTGTAAAACCTAAGCACAGCAATAAAAGTACAATAGGAAAACATAATATTATCTACTTTTCATGGTCTGTTCAGATGAGCCAGTCAGAACTGTGGTCTTGTGCAGAGTTTTATATTCGAAGCTTCAAGTATTCCAAAGGTTAATATGTATTAAAAACCACAAATGTAACTGTTTGATAGTGGATGAAACGAGGTTCAGTTATTCATCAGGCTACAAAAGCTGGACAGGGTTCAAAGTCATGGTCAGAGAATCAGTCTGAGGCTGGATGAACAGTTTTGCAGAATTGTAACTGCAACTTGGAATGCATTTTAGTGTTTACCGATAACCAGGATCACCACCAAAATGATATATTACCACTGAACAGTTTAATATGCCTACATTCTGCCAAACAGCTATCTCATGACATCTACAAAATATTGTGTGAATTCAAATATTTTTAATTCTAAACACTGAGATCACTTTTTTGACATTAAAATCTTACACACAGCCATAACATGACAAGGTGACTCTCAAGCACCTTTTTTCTTTTTCAGTCTCAAAATGTATTAAAAACAAGGGTAAGTTTTGAAATGTCATCATTATTCTTTTTAGCAGCTTTTGGCAGTAGGGCAACATCCAGTCAGAAACTGAGTCAGCACTGGTTTATATAAGGATGATAGCTATATATGGAATATGTCTGAAAACAGTCCATCATAAAAAATACACCAACAGGGAGGCATCTGCACAGGTATGTGCAGGGTGGGGACCCAAGCAAGTCCTGGCACTCCTCTCCAGTTTCCATCACCTTAGAGAAGCCACAGTAATGTAAGGGCAGTGTGACACATCGGCAGCTGATGTGAGTGAGTTACACCTTCAGCAGCTATGCAGGCAATATATACAGAGCACAAAAATGCTCCTCTGCCTCCCCACTAGAGGAGGGAATATCTCCCTGCATTCCCCTCAAAATCTGCCAGACTCTGCAAAAAAAGGAAATCAGCACTCACCTCCCTCCAAGCCAAGCTGTGCCTGAACCACTCTGGACAATGGAGATTGGAGTGGGTTGGCCACACTGAATTCAATATGCAAAGGAAAGCTTCTTCTGTGCAGGTATTTCTGAAAGAGTTTTGCAGTAAGCTCAAGCTATTTGTAAGTTGGAACCACTAAAAAGCACCTGAATAGACAGATTTATGGACCTGTTTATTTCACAGTTGCTGAAGCTGAGTGCTCCAGAGCTGTGCCATAAAGCTGAGCTTGCATCGCCATCACACCCTCCCAACTTTTGATGCAAATACCAGAAGGCAGTGGAGAACCCTTGGCCTCCTTAGCAGGAGTTTTGCCAAGATTCACCACTTGTATCCAACACAATTTTCCTCCCCCAACAGAATGCTGCTATAGTTTTGCCCAGCTCCAGACTCATTATACTTTCATACTATTAAAGGTTACTTGGGCTACAAGCAATTTTTCTCTGTATTTGCAATGATTAATAGCTAAAGGGACACCAGGCACATCCCCACATATTAGCCATTCAATCCTTAAGCTGTCAGGTATGATGTTATTCTGAAGTGAAATAATACAACTGGGTGTTTAGGTGACAGCTGAGGAAACAGAAGATTAACATGATGTGCAAGTATTTAAAAAAATAAAGACAAATAGGACACAAAACCCTTTATCTTTCTTTCAATAATAGGGACTCGTGTTAATGTGTGTACAATTTACAAGAGCACAAAATAATTTCATTATCTGTCTCTTTTTAATAGTGAGAAGAGATGCAAATGCCAATGGCAGCTGGAGATCCCCTGCAAGTCAAGCTTTTAATTTTCAAATTACTGGCATTTGTTTTTGAAAAAATGAATCATGTTTTAAAATCTAGAAGCTATTTTTGAACACCGTCATCTTGTTTAAATTTTAACACATTTTTCCAGTTATCTTCCTTTTCTTTCATCAATTCTATTTTCTTCTATTTTCCTACTTTACAGAGGAGAATACTTTAAGGCCACCTAGGCACCTGGACTGCAATGAGGTGCTCAGAGCTCCTACTGTTAGGAGGTTCAAAGAGTCTTTTTAATCTGTGCATATAAATAGGCCAGTGCTATTTAAAGTGACAAATTTAGGCCTTGACTCTGCAAAAGAATTATGCATATGCCTAACTTGACACACATGAATAGTCCCTTTGCTTGAATTTATTGTAAGGCTAAGAACAGTTTTCAATGGCTTAGGGTTTTAAACTCCATTTACAAGTTTGTCTTACACACCTATAAGACTTCATGGTTTTGAAAACAGAACTTAGCCTTGGTTGCCATTTCAGTGCTTATATTTAATACTGGCTAAAAATATACTGTACAGTACCTTCAATTCATTTTTCATATCTACCAATGTAAAGGAATTAATTCTTAATACAACAGCTCTTTAGAAAGGGACTGCCTGCTGCAATAAGGAACACCTAAAATCAATGACAGTGGTATGTTGTCTAAAATGAGTTCTGCTTTTTTTGTCATCTCTGTTCATCATTTTCAGGCTTTGGACATTCAGTTAGGAAAAGCTTGAGGGTTGTCTGACAGACAAGGCTGTATATTCAGCTTCATGATTAATAGGACAATTAAATTAAACACACTGAGTAAATCCCAAAAATTAATATTTGAGTAGAAGGAGAGTTAGATAGGGGAAAGTAGAAATGTGTGTGTGTGTGTGTGTTTGTGTGTGTGTGTAAGGTTAAGCTCTTAAAAACATCATATTGGCAAAAATCTAGGATGTCTCAGACATTTCTGGGCCCAGTAAAATAAATTTAAAAAAAAGCTTTATTATATAGCCTTGAACGCAATTTTAGTTGTCCAGGGCACTTTGACTGTGGATTATATGTTTACAGCTTAAATACATAAAACAATGCAATAATTTAGAAACACCCACAATGGCTCCTGCCAAAGGTCCATTTACTCAGTGTGATGACTGTGATGTGCAAAGATGTAAGATGTCAGAAAACTGATACATCCCTTCAGCACACCACATTGCTCTAGGAAATCAAAGATTTAGAGGTATCAAGAAAAAACATCATGCAAGTAATCTTCTACTCTTGGAGAGGTAAAAAATTTCCCATGATAGGCAAAGAACAAAGGGTCAGATTATGCAGCACTTACGTGAATATTTCTTTATCTGAACAGAGTTTTGTGCTACCCCCAGAAATTCTGTACATCGAATTTCATGAACTCAATGGCATTAAATTATCCAAAAACCTGACAAACCTCCAGAAACTCGATAAACCTGAACTACTGACTTCCCGAGTGCATATGCATTTTGGAACCATTCACTCCAGAGGAAATTATTTTGAAAAAGGTCATACCATTATAATATTTTGTTACACACAAGATTAACAATGACACCTCATTCTCACAAGAAGAGAATTAAATTTAGTTTAACATTAATTATCAAAACCAGTAGTGCTGCCATTGCGAGTCAAGTTTTCCTTTCACTGGAAATTCTTCTCGAAGGATCTTCAGTGCAGCAGCAAACCATACTGTAAAATTAACAATGTGAAGGCTAAAATGTACCACGAATTTGCCATGCCAACATGTCCTTGATGAAAATACCTTCTACTTCATGAACTGGACAAGCCATATGCTTCATTAAGTCACAGACAGCACACTCATTAAAGATCAATGGCATCTTCCAAATGCATTTTGTTTTGCTTTAGTCCTAACATATGGTCATAATAATGCATCTAACAGTAAGCTTGAGCACTGATTTTTAATGAAAAATAATGTTCAGACTGGCCCATGTAATTTGCTTTTATGTTTCTGACCTTGTTCTGAAATGAATCCCCATAGTTCCAAAACACTCTTCTTCCAGCTTCTCTTGCCAAGAAAGGCAGATGTCATGTTTGTCACTTACAAAGTCTCTGTTTCAGTCCTACCCCTTCATATAATGCTGGTGTATGTTTTGCCTTCCTACGTGCACATGAACTCCCAAAGACGAAAAAAATGTGATCCAAAGCATTACCTGTCAACTGAAACTAGTGCTAGCAAGGCAGATATCTCTCACAGGGGCACACCATGCTTACATCTAACATGAAAAATGTCATCTCAGAGACATACTACATCAGCCTATTTTACCATCTGTGTAGGAGCTCCATGAGCCCAGAAATTATCACAGTGAAGAGTGATCAAAGCTTTGGCAACTATAGTGACATATTTCATTTGTGAATGAAAAAAATTGCCACCACATTTTCTACTAAGCACTACAACTTCAAACATTAGGGTCTAGGCATAACAGCCTAAAAGGAAATACTCAGCTTACACTTTAACTGTTGTTTCCATCACCTTTGCTCATTACATATATAGCAGTGTCAATCCTTTCCCCACTCCTTTTCTTTTCTGGCATCCACTTGAAGATGATTGCTAACATGTGCAAAGTCAGAGTGACACAGCTGCAAGGCATGGAGTGCATCAGTTTAAGGTGCATCTGGAGTCTGTGCACAGTATTGTTGTTCATGGATGAGTTGAAACAATCATGTGTCTAAGTTTCTGCAGGGCTGGATCCAAGTGGTAGGCTTATAACCATATTTCTCTTAGGGCAGAATCACACACATTTTCAGGTCAACCCCTGGACTAAATCACCTCTTCAGCTCTCTAGCTTTTAATTAGTCTTTAGGTACTATGGAATAATGGTTAGAATGCAAACATTACTTCCCTTTGTGAAAGTGCTGGCTCCTAGAAGAGAAAACTACCTTAGCTGAACATCATCCTGAAACACTCAGTCCATAAATGCTTACTCTCCCAAGCCTCAGCTCTAACTTTGGCTTTAACTGAAGTTCTCCAGCTCATATGTACACCACAGTGTGCTCACATTCCTCCAGGCTTTGTTCAATAAACTTACCTCCCAGACTTTTAATTTCTGAATCTCCAATCCTGATTCAGTCATGGAAGATATTTGCTCCTGCAGTCAAGGACTAGGGCCCAACACTTTGGATAGTGCTACAGTAAAGGGACCACTTTGGTCCCTGATTTCCTGTGCTCTGATACTAAACATATCTCTGTATTTAACTGGAGTTCGTTGGCCACATTTCTGCACCAAAATAAAACTTTGCAAGCTGCTTTCATATCCATATTCAACCTATTTTAAGACTTTTTTCCAATAACCCTAATTCAAGCTTAACAAAATGGCAGTGAACCAAAACACCATCAAAATGAACAGTTGTTTTCCCTGTCATTTGTGTTATTCCTAGAGATGCTGCAAAACCTGCAATAAACTGAGTTTTTCATTCCTTTATTCCCAAAATCTAACCTGAATTCTAGCTTTAACCAGTCAACACAACTCGCAGCAGGTAGTCCTGCAGGTCTTCCTTTATTACACAGTTGACAGTATCATTAAGTTTTTAGTTTCCAGACCCCTTACTTTACCTGGAAACTTGAAACAGAGCAATGCCTCCTACTTTTCTTACATACTGAAAGCAGAAGTCAGCTATGCTCCTCCTCATACCAGCACATGTTCAACATCTGGGGCACTAACACAGCATGAAAATAAACACAGTGCTCATACCCTGATTTCTGCAGCCTTACTCCTAACTGCAGCCTAATGCTAGTTTTTATCACAGCTGAAGGCACCTTCATTTTACAAAAGCACACACTGAGCAACTGAATCATCAGTCGCATTCCTCTTTGTATCAAAAATCATTTTAGCTCTGTAAGCCTCGAGAAAACAATAACCAGAGGTCGTCAGCAGCAGCTTTCTCAAACCAGACCTGTTTTCTTAAATTATATTCTAATGATGCACATGAACATGAGAGCCAAAGCATCCTCCATATGCTAACCACCACCTCAATCCTAGTAAGTCTGCAAGACTCTTCAAGAGACCTGTCCACTATCGGAACTCCCAAATTCAGTTTCAAATCATAGATTTAAGCATAGTATAATGACCCTCCAATAAAAGCATTAAAAATCCCACTAGTCCTTTGCAGAAGAGGATAATCTGCTCTGTTGATATTTTTAAATGTTTCAATGACAGGTGCAAAGATTAAAAAGCAAAGTGACTTCATCCTTTTTTTCTAAGAGTCCTTTCATAACATGATGTCACTAAGAAAAGCATTAAAAGAAAAGCAGAAAATGAGGATTAAACTTGTTCCAAATTTCCTCACTATTTTAATTAGTTAAATGACTTTTCATTTGTTCCTGATTTTTTTTCTACAAGGTACATGCCTGTATTTAACTTTTTTATTACATGTCATTAACATTCAAACCTGGAAATTAAGTTTCTGTCAAAGTCAAATGAATTCAAGGAAGAGAGATGTTCAATTAAATTCCAATACTTCATTTTTACAAGTTGATTTCAAACTTACATGTCTCAATACTACAAACCAGACAGGACACATTTAATCACTTTATGCTTTTATGATGAATTAATATTTGACTAGAAAAATCCTTGAGCATTATGTCTAACTCCAAACCCAGACTGTTTAGACTGTCTGGAGTTCACATATGGGAAATAGTTCAGCTATGTTGCTCAATTTTCAGTTTTGTTCAAAAACTTTGGTTTCTTCTACTTAACTGTGTCTTAGAAAGCTGCTTTTTTTCATGTACAGATGTCTCAGCAGTGTTGTCACTCGTTTGCAAAGCAGTTCAGGCCTGGGGGGCTGGAAGGCACTATGCATATTTATTATCACATTCTGTAAAATTTATTGACAAGGGTTCTTTTGTAGTTTTAATATCATGTTTTTCTACTTTCCCCAATTTGCACTTGCTTCCCTAATACTTCAGCTGTCGAGATGGTTTTCAAAGTGGTTGCAGCAACTGGATATTGTGACATTCCCTTACATTCTCCTCCAGCTAATGATCAGCTTCAGGCACTTTGTTGCTCTCAGAATTTTGTGAGCCTTATTTAAACATGCACCTGTTTTACATCTTTGAGTGGTCTACCTGTTGAGTTAACAGTTATTACTCCCTGTAAGGGGGAAATGCATTTTGAAAGAAATGGAAAACATTCATTAGTGGAGAAGCTTTTAAATCAGCAATAACATCTACATTAAAATGACAGATTTGCAACCAAACTAAAATGCCTCCTAAAAATGACATGAGAGCATCAATGCAGCACAATTCCTTAACTTGCTGTAAAAGAATGTAATTCCTCCAGGAATGAACAACACTCTAGCTAAACTGAGAGTCCACATACTTCATTATTTTAGTAGAGCTAAAAAGACACATTTTCTCCTCACTCTTTCATATTGATTTAACAAAAGACATACTGTGTAAATGTAAATGTATGTGTTTATTAACTGCTGGGTACCATCCTGGTGAAAACAGCCATGAAGCTAATTCTTCCATTTAACAAGAGGAAACACAACTGATGAAGAAAGCAAAGATGACAACTGTTGAAACATCCTCAATTCTGAGAAGCAAGTCTTTAAGGAGAGGGTTTTCCATCAGTTAAAACCCCCAGAAGCAGCAGCACACACAAACCCCCTGACAGCAGCTGGTGTCAGAGAGATTCCTGGTGCACACAGATCTGCAGCACTGGCTGCCACTGCTGCCACTGACACACCTGATCCAAGGCAATTTCTCACTCACAACTGCTCAAACTATTGACATGCTTGAAGTTCAGCATGCATTTAATTGCTGTTGCTATATAGACTCATCATTTGTGAACTGCTCTGTACCAGCCTAGGATTAAACATACACTCTAATTGCAAAATAGACCAATATCAGTGGTAAAAAGTATTTTTGCATTTTTCACATATTGCATAAATAGCATATGTATAATTTCACTGCAATCAATGGAAAACACAAATTTCCATATCACATGCTAAATGCTGAGGTTGATTGCCATTATATTTAATTTACAGTAATCAGCATAAGTCAAGTGGGACTTTAATATTACTTGGAGATTTACAGCATTTTTTTTTCTTTTTCTTCAGAGGAAAACCAAATGTAGATAGGGTCAGAAATGGGTGTTCATATACAAGATACACAGTAAGTGCTTCTAAAATGATACCATGTATTTTAAAATTATTTGAATGTTGCTATTTGAAAATATTTCAATAGAAAGCTTTGTCTTTCCTTTTGGAGATGTCTTCTGAGCAATGATAAAATAATTTAATAAACCTCTAACCCCATTTATTTCTAAGGGTCTCTAGAAAGAGTTCCTTATCTTTCTCAGAGTTAAAAAATTAAAAGCAATTTCACATATTTTTATATTAGAAAAAATTACAGAATAAAATTGTATCTGCACATGGTGAGTGTGTATGTTACCTCAGTATAGATACCTTTTTAGTTTATATACTGACAGTCCTAAGGCTCCATGTGTCTTGTATTGCATGAGGACACAACTAAAAATGAAAGCAGAGTGAAATAAAGATATCTTTCTATCATATTACCACAAGACTTCTGATCTTTCAAGTGATGCAGCTGAAAGAAAGAAAATTTCAATAGGCACAACAGAGCCAAATTCTCAAAGTGCTATCAAACAACTGACAACTCACACAACCAAGATGACACCTGGAAGCAATTCCCTAGAATACAGAACAGTTCCACACTGGCTTTACATATTTATTCATCTATTTGATCAGGGCTGGGGTTTTTTTTGTTCGTTTGCTTGTTTGATTCTTATTGGTGAGAATGGGAAGTTGCACTAGCTGTGTTGGCAGGACAATGAAACAAGTGTCCTAAAGAACCTTCCATGCTACCTACTCCTTCTGCAGGAAAATAAAGAGGCTGAGTTTCCTCTTTCTGCTCTATTTTCAAAGTGAAGTGTTAGCCATAATGCCATACCAAGTGAAAAATATGAACATGTGACTCTTAATAAATCTAGATCTTCCTTTTCATTGAACTGACTCCCATTTATGGCAATGTTGTTACAGAAAAAATAATCAGGTCCTGGTGGGAATTTTAAAATTTTTTTTTACAGACACTTAAAATCTGCACCCATATTAAATGAGTTTAAGTCAACTGAGTATATTCAATTCTGAGGTCACAGATACAGACATATTGATGCTGAAAATTTCAATGATTTAAGAAGCTAGAGAGTGCTAGTGGGGGAGAAGCACAGAGATGGAAGGCAAATCAAAAATAAGAAGCTTGTAGGATAGATTACAAGTCAAGCAAGATTACATAGCACATGAAATAATACAGAGAGAGAACATTAAAAAACATATCAATGGGTAATGTGCAGAGTAAGCAACCCAATGCCATCGACATATCATCTACAGCTGACAGTGTAAAATGCATCTGATGAACAGGAAGAAGATAAGATTGATCACTTAAGACAAAGAGGGAAAGGATGACAATTCTGAACCGAATCCTGTGGAAGTCACTCAAAGGAAAAATAAGGTATCTTCTCATCATGAGAACCTGACAACCTAATGCAAGGATCAGGAAAAATTGTATGCATTCATATCTTTTTACTGAGGCCAAAATGACCATTTACTTTCTTCATGCAGTGACTTGCAGAAAATATGTTAGGCTAAAGACATATGAGATAAGGATTACCTAATTATCTCCTTGAAATTGAACTATCATGAAATTCTGAGTTTAGATCCAGAGCTTTGGATTAATTCTAACTTTCAAATTATTACTTCTTGAAACACACATCTAATTTAATACTAGCAATCAATTAATAAAAAAAACTTAAAAGGACCAAAGAATGTTAGTAGAAAATACTATTCCAAGTTATGTCAGAAGCTGTTTTAGGCTAGCTCAACATATCAAGTATTTGAATTGAAAAGGCAAATGAGAAAACAATAGGCAGCTTTTCTTTGGGATACTTGAAATCAAGACTCCAAAGCTAACTTTATACAAACTAGTTCATGCCACTCTGATTTAAAGACACAAGAGTAAAAGAAAAGGACAGCTGGCAGACAACCAGGGGAACTCTGATAAATCCACAACCATTTCCTCCACATTCCTTACTTAGTGTGGGGAAGGAGGTGGAGGAGTCAGGGATGAAGGAATGAATTTGAACCTGAGAAAGAGGGAGGAGGTGGTGTTCTAATTTTTGGGTTTGCTTATGGCTAACCAGACCTAGCTTAACTGACAATAAATTAAATCAGTTTTTTCAAAGGTGAATCTGTTTTCTCGTGACAGTAATTGGTAAATAGTCTACTTGTATTTATCTCCACCTCCAAGCTCTTCCATCTTGTTTCCCCCCACTGTTCCACCAAGAAGGGGGAGTGAGAGAGTGGCTGGGTGGGCACTGGGTCAACCCACCAGTTACAGAGGCTCCAATAACAGGAGTAAGAGAAGTGCAGTCACAGCAACAAAGTGTTCAGGCTGTACCTTAATGTGTTATCCTGAAGTTAAACATCCCAGGAATGATGAGTGATGATGAGAGAAAAGGTGCTTATATTTTTAATACCTTTCCCTATCCAGGTTACCCAGAATCTGAAGTGACTCTGAATGTCAGAAGGCATCATATCAGCACATGTGGTTAGTGCTGAAGGACTGCATGATGTTAATGTCTGTTCAACATTAACAGCTCCATGGGGAAGGAGATGTCAGGTCAGGTTTGTGGGTCTACATGTTACCTACATGAGAGCACCTTGTTCTGATAGTTCCTATGTGAAATCTCCATTTATTTCTTGCTTAAAAAGACAATGATTTCCTTATGGTGCTTCAGTGTCTACTGCCACAGAGTCCAAGTGGAAAAATCATAAAACAAGACCAATATGTATTATAAGTGAGGTCATTATTTAGAGGTTTAAAATTCTATTCAGAAATGTAGAATAGCTGTGCCCTTTTTAAGGCCATATCTTACTATAACCTAATAATAGATAAGAGATCTATAAGCATGTGAGGTAATTCATTAGGAAGGTTAGATTTTCTAGTCCCTTTTACATTTATCAATGTTAAAATGAATGCATAACATGCACTGGATTTGGAAATACCAAGCAGAAATGCAAACCAGCTCTTTCATCAGACTATCATTATGTTGCATTGCCATAAAAGATGTTGTCTTACAATATGCCTTTTGCTCCTAGCTCACTGCTAGAAATTAAAGAAAGCCCTTACAAGAGACTGGATCAAATTAGCACTTAGCCAGCAAAGTTTGAAACTTGCAGAGAGAACAGCATTTAGGAGTTCAGATGCACTGAATATGCCTGAAATCAGCTCTCTTGATTTTCTGCTTTTCAGTACACCATAGCTAAGACTTTAAACCAAATATTTACATATTTCTTTTTTAAAAGTCAAGAAGAAGAAGAGTATGAAAGGGAAGTGGTTTTGCTTGGGTAGTCTATAAGAGAACTCCAGACACTTTTGCTTTTAGGATGGGTATTGTATTCATCACCTCAGAAATTAAACATCTAATTCTTATTCTCACTGGAACAAGAGAGGAGAGAAAAAGAGACATTTTACTGCTAAAATTAACTCAACAGAAACCTATGTCAATACAGCTTGGTTGTATTTCTGTGGCAGCAGTTTGTCAAGACAAATGTAGAAGAAAACAGTAATTAATATTTATAACAGTGTTCTTTGTTACTGTATCCAATTGGATTAGTTATCTTTCATTTTACTTATCTTGATTTTGTTTTAATCTGTAAGAATATTAACAAAAGCAACAACTGATGCAAAAGCAATAAAATAAGATCTAGAACTGTACAAAAACCCCTCTATAATCAGAATTATTACCTCCAACATGAATCTCAGAAATTAGTGCCTGAACTGACTAAAGAATAAGTGGGACCAGAATTTACCCAGTTGCTTTGAAAATTAATTCATGGATACAAAATGTATTAGCAATTCACCACATAACTAAATTTTCTTTCTTTCTGTTATTTATTCTTATTTTTGTCTTAAAATAGTATTTCACAGTTGCGTATAGCCAATAGAAAATTCAACCTGTAGTACTGATACTGAATATTCCCATAGAATTCTCATTTATCCAAGGTCTGCTTGTGTGGTAACAGCACTTTTCATAGTGAGTTACAATGTCTAAAAATAAAACTCAATTTTTATTGTGAAATTTCTCATCCAAGTTCCATAAAGGGTATGAATCAGGAACAGAAGAAACAGCTAGAAGGAAGGAGCAACAAATTGCTATCTTGCAATGCAAGATAACTGCACTGAGGAGAATCTGAATGCTCTTCAGAAAGATGTTTTCCCTTTAAATCAGAGCAATGGCACATAGAGCCTAGCAAAGTTCCACAGTTTCTGAACTCAGATGTTGAGAAAGGTGTCCCTAAGAAAGAACTTGCCATTTAAACAGCACCAGGTTCATGTTTTCATCACAGACCTTAAACTTCTCCCTAATTTAGCAATCTAAAGGTTGTACTCAACATAACTGATACAAAATAAGATTTATCTTTAATGCCAAATCCTGTAAGATTTTGGAGCTTATAATGGAGTTAATCTTTCAAACATGAATGTCAAAGCCAAGCTGAGTGGGTTTGAAAGAAT
>NW_008691143.1:0-5075 GCF_000695815.1 Acanthisitta chloris | reverse complement strand
GGAAATTTGAGCAACATTTGTAAGAGTGAATACAATTTTATTAACTTGTATAACTTATGTACTTGTTCTTTTTCTCATGCCATAGAAAAGCAACAGTAAGTATTAAAGCAGTGTGTTCATACAAGGATTTGGAAGCAGAAAAGTTATCTTGCAGTGGAGCTTACATATCTCATAAAGAGTTTCTTTCAAGTCATAACTGTAATTATTTTTTATTAAATATAACAGCAGAACAAAGCTTTGACCATAACAAAAATTGTCATAACTAGCCCTGAAATGCCCATGCTATAGATAAGTTCAGGCATGGACAGATATTTGGAGATATGGCAGTGAGACACTTCTACTTCTGTCTCGCTAGTAGACTTAAGGCCTTTTTATAAGTTTTACCTACACATTATCAGGAAACCACCAGCTTTTTTGACACCTGAGTATTTTACAGATAGGAAAAAACAGTATCAATGAAAATGATCTGGAGTCATTTATTCTGTAAATCACATGTTTTGTCTTTACCAGGAAGGAAATGAAGAATGAAGGAAATGGGAAAAAGAAAAGAAAGGAAGGAGAAAGGAGAAAAGAAGGAAAAAAAGAGGAAAAAAAAAAAGAAAGGAAGGAGAAAGGAGAAAAGAAGGAAATAAAGAGGAAAAAAAGGAAAAAAGGGAAAAAGGAAAAAAGGAAAAAGAAAGGAAGAAGAAAAAGGAAGGAAGAAACAAACAACATGGAATTTTTTTGTGATCTCTGTTTGCTGAAGTGTAAAAAATCACCAGTTGAAGATGCCAGTTTTGCATTTCACCTCACATGATATTATGGAAGGAGAAAGGAGAAAAGAAGGAAATAAAGAGGAAAAAAAGGAAAAAAGGGAAAAAGGAAAAAAGGAAAAAGAAAGGAAGAAGAAAAAGGAAGGAAGAAACAAACAACATGGAATTTTTTTGTGATCTCTGTTTGCTGAAGTGTAAAAAATCACCAGTTGAAGATGCCAGTTTTGCATTTCACCTCACATGATATTATTGGGAGCTCTCACAAGCATGGACCAGGAGAACAGCACAGGAAGGTCTAACCATGCAAACCACAGGAATGTGAAAGCTATGGAAAACAAATGATCAGCCATACAGAGGATCTCCTGGGTGGTACTTTAACACTGGGAAAAAAACCAAAAGCAGAGCAGCATGATACTGTTAGTGCAGCTGAGCTTTCTGCCTGTGCCTCTGTGCTTAGCTGCACAGCTCAGAGCACAGGCCAAAGGGATTTAAATGCTGAGCTTTCAACCCCACTGGCAGTGCCCCAGGGGCACAGGGCTCCTAACAGAGCTGCACCTGGGGAAAATCCTCTCTTCATCAGCAGTCCCTGACTAACTAAAGAGGAAAAGGGATCTGTCCTCTTTGAGCACACCCAGAGTGAGGTAGCTGCTCCTCTGAGATGCATCTTAACAGCACCTTGAGCAGTCCTGATATTTCATTCTGGGATTCCTACAGCATCCCTTACTGTTTGAAAACAGAAACTGACAGGAAGATACGAAACGACACAGACATAGCAACAGTATTGACAAAGATTGAAAGAAGGTGAAATATTTCCTCCATTTCACCATTTCTCTAAGTGTGACTCTTCCTCTTACCCTCTTTTCCCCTACCATTTTCAAGACAAATTTTTCGGCATTTTCTTAGATGATTTTCCTGTTCCAAGACTTGAAGATAATAGATTGAGAGGAGATAATGGGATGAGAACGAGTATTTCATCTTCTTTGGGAATCTCATATTCTGATTTCCAGAAATAAGATACCCTGTAGATGAGCTCCTAAATACATCCTTAGCTGCAAAAATAATAGGTCTGACTTTTCAAGTATAGAATGACTTAACCCATGAGCTGTTCAACACTCTTCGTATAGAATGACTTAACCCATGAGCTGTAGTATGTTCAACACTCTTTGGTGTCAGTCTATTTACTCAAATATTTTTTGTTTTAAAATCTCAGTCTATCTATGTGTTTACTGTCATTCCTCATGGACAGCCACAGGATAAAGACCACAACCATACTTGTTTATTGACCAAACCTCCACAGGTCCACCAGGTTGCCAGACTCCCATTTGCCTAAGGAGTCCACATGGGAGGAGAAGGAAAAATTGTGAGCAAGACCCTTATTTCTTTCATGACTACAGGCAGTTAGAAGAAATGAGGAACAAACACATCTAAAGTCTAGAAAGGGAGTTCAAAATTACAGGCACAGTCAGACAAAGAAAGGATACACTTCAAAGCTAATTGAACTAATTACTGGTACTTTGAAGACAATAAACTGTATTTAGCAAGATTTTAAAAATGATTAATGAATCGGTCAACAGACTGACCTCCCAGATTGTTTGGGGTTTGTTTATTAAACAGGATGTGATTATTTGCCATGGAAAATTAAATTTTCCAGCATAGCACACTTTAATTGAAAATTTATTTTTCTAGTCAACATCATCTGCTGCATCTACTGTTTACTGTGTGCTTTCAGTAATAAATTCTTAGTTGTAGCAATTCTAGTACATGTGATACAGATTTTAGATAGAATTAGATAAGTTAATATAGCTTCACTGCTGAGTGCACGTGTGCTAGGTATCATTCCTGACACCTACTTCTGTGAGCCAAAAATACACATCAGACTGAAGCATACATTGTCTTTTTTCTTTTTTTTTTAATAGAATCCATGCATAGGTTGGGGACAAAAAGATTAAATATAAGAAACCACTGTTTAAAAGGCTGTATTGAATGTCTTCAGCTATTCTGTAAATCTTTTGTAAATATTCTCATACAGACAAAGAATTTGAACTGGCTGATGTAATGGATTAATTTGCTTCAGCAACCGCATGGTTCCAGACACAATCCATCTAAAACATAATTAAAATACATTTGGTAGATTTAAGGCTAAGCTTTTTGAGAACAGATTACATTAGAAAGATTTTAATGAGGCCAGGGCTGATTACATCCTTGCTTCCTCTTTTGGATGGGGACTGGGGAATCCTCTGAATGAGGTTAACATGTCATTTACCAACTAGAAGTATATGAAAAATAAGAGGAAGAAAGACTAAAATAATCATAGGGTCTTTTGAGTTTTCAGTAGCATAAAATGAATGTACTGACTTCACTAGAAGAAAGGCAAGTGGCTGTTCTGTATCACTGTCACCAGATCACGATTATCTATTATTATTCCTGTATCACGTCCTCAAAATACTGCTGCTTTCATATTGTGTCAGGCACGTTTTAGCATGCACATATGAACTAAATTCTAAGTACTTGGTGAAATAAAAAGTGTTTGGGTAGAAATGTGCCACACTTCTGAAGTCATTTACATGCCTTAGAATTCACATCAGCAATATGAAATACCCTGATAGCTCTAGATGAAAAGCACTGAGTCTTCTGTGGGATGACAGAATGCTTTTATAATTAGCAAAACGAGCTGAGGTCGACAGAGGTAAGGTTCTCCTCAGAGCCCAAATCTTGTGGCTTCAATTCCTAACCTTGTCAAGTATTTTCTATTTCTTTCACTTTAGGCAATTCACAGATAATTTCACTAATGTCTTTGGCAGATTTTGGAATGTAGCAATACTCAATATTTATTCCCTGTCTACAAACTGGAGAAAAATTTATTTTTTACTATCATGCTACAGGAATGCATTCATTGACATTTGGGATATATCTCATACTAGGGTGGCAGAGATCATATTATTAATCTCAGTGTTAATGATCTAACACTTATAAATTTCAAAAACATTTGGGATATATCTCATACTAGGGTAGCAGAGATCATATTATTAATCTCACTGTTAATGATCTAACACTTACAAATTTCAAAACAATCACCTGCATAAATGTCCAGATGTTCAACAGGTTCCTGTTACACACACCTTTCCAGCCCCTCCAGAAACACAGGCCATTGCTTTTTGGCCTCTAACTATGAAGTCAGAAGATGACATTTTTTTAAAGATTCTGTCCTAAGATGTCTACATTTCCCAGGAAGTAAAGGTGCAATAAAACATACAGAAAAGAAGATTTGCTTCTGTCTTCTTTTAAACCCCCAGGAAAAGTGTAGGCTGTCACAATCAGTGAGTCAGGACTTCACAAATTCAGAGTGTTTTTTCACAATGTCAGCAGGTTATCAGGAAATAAATCTTCATTGGCTCACTGTAATAGTTTGGTTCCATGTTAGGATCTCTTCATAGGAAGATGAACATTGCCCAATATTCACCTGATCATTTTAAACTTCCCCACTGTCACTCTGTAAAATCCCTTGAAACCTGCAGCTATTACAACCTCTTCAGTATATGATTATAGACTTGTAAGATATTACATAATTACTATTTAGCACCCAGTGCTGCACCTGGTTACTATTTTATTTCGAAATTTTATTGCCAAAATACCTTTTGTATATCACTTAGGTAAACCATCTAATGCTATGTGTAAAATGTTTAATACTGTGTTCCATCTTAAACATTTACAACATGACTGTGCTGCAAACCACCACAATTATAGGCTCACTTTGAATTTTAAAATTGAAGCCATCTTTCCAATAGTAGGATGCAGAGGAACATGCAGACAATAGCTGCTATGGTTGATTGAAAGATTAAATGTTTATTGTGGCAGTTAAAAACATAATGCTAAAAAAGGCTGCTGGGCTTATCAGTAAGCAGATCATAACCAAGGAAATGCATTTCTCAATGTTCATTCGTTAGATGTCTGAAATTAGACATAGCTGAAGTACCAGACACACATACTGCAGAAGAAGACATCAGCTTCACATTGACCCCAGTTAGAACTGGAAATCTTGCAGTGCTGTTTTTCAGGCTAGACCTAAAGTATCTCACAATGCTGTGAATTTGTTCTGAGAGTATGAAAATTTAACTTCTAGCAACACTTAGAAATATGTCTCAAGAAATAGTATCATTTTCAACAATACAGTTGAATAAATTTTGCAAAACCCCAACAGATTACAAAAGTTAAGAACTGCAAAGGTCTTCAAATATAAAGTTATATTCTAACTACCATACACACGCTTGATGCCAGTTGTAAACAATTCAGGCAAGAATTTAGGATGTGCATGCAGACTCTGAG
>NW_008691142.1:0-2183 GCF_000695815.1 Acanthisitta chloris | reverse complement strand
GAGCCCTGCCCGCACTGCCCTCACTGCCCGCGCTGAGCCCTGCCCCGCGGGCACACGGCTGGGAGAAGCGAGGGGAGCTCCTCCAGTGTCCGCCAGCTCCCGGCTGGGCAGGCAGGGGATGTCACACTGGAGCTAACTCCGATGTAACTGACATTATTTTACTTTCGCCCTCATCAGGGCGAAATATGGGTTTGCCTCTGCAGGTGATGTGCCTGGAGCCTGTCCCGAAACTTCTGTGGTTGCTAATGCGACCACAGAATGGAGGCGAAACGTTTCTCTTCTGGTTTCACAGGACCGCGCGCCGGTGGCTACACCTGCCTCCCTCGCACCACCCAGAAGGAGTCCCTAGAAGATTTCTGGGCTGTTTTCAGCACAACGAGGACTTTAGACCCAGATTTAAGTTCTTTGCACAACCTGCTGCTGTTCCCGTTATGAATTGAAGGTGCTTTGATAAACATTCTGAAAGGTCAGCTATTTTCACTGCGCCTGTGGCTTGCATAAGAACCTCAACATCCTCCGCTGCAAGAGCAGCGTTCGGAACTTCCTACTGCCACACTGAATCACAATAGCTTCCCACAGCAACCAGTGGTAAAAATAAACTGGGCAAGGGGAAGTGGACAGCTTCTGCTGTTCCGCTTTCTTGGGCACACTTGAGTCACAAAAAAAGCAATGAAGAACAAGACATTTATTTTGCTGACGCCAATGAAATCCATGAGCAGTTCGGAGCATGGTCCCGCTGAAATCACGGAGTCTTTTGCAATGGGGTGCTTGTTGTGCTCAAAGTTAAGCATGTGCTCAAGTGCTGTCTTGAGTTTATGTTTTCATTAGGAACTGGACTTAGGAATTAGACTAAATGGAGGCAGGGAACCCAGTGCAGCCCAGTGCTGCTCTTGTACCACAGACAGAGGAAAATAGCCTCCTTGGGATATTTTGTGTGTGGAGGGTATATAAAAGACCACTGAGGGGACAGTGGCTCTGTAATGGTTTAAGCAGTAGATCTTGGCTTTGAGAAAAGCAAATTTTGACTGGATGAAAAGTGTCTTCAAATACAATCTGGTTTGGATGTTTGCCTTGAGAAAACATCATTTGAACAGCACAGTTTTCAACAATATTACAGCTAAGAGTGTGTGTATGCACGTGTTCGTTTGCATGTGAGGGAGTGTTTTAAAGAGCGATATCTTTCCTGTTGCACAAGGTACAGCCCAGGTCTTGAAACTCAGCCAGCTGGGAATAAACCCTGTTGAGACCTAGTCAGGTCGCTGAGCCTGCGAATCTGCTGGTGAGACAGACTCTGGCTCTTCCCTTCAGAACAGTGTTTGCTGAGAAATTTTATAGTAAGTGATAAGAAGTTAGGTGGGAAAAAAGGAAAGGGTCATCTGTCCCAGACTGGGGAGAAGGAATGGTTCCCCCTTCCACTTACGCCCATGGGAATTAGGAGAGTGAGGGCTTGTACGATAACCCCCCTGAGAAGACACCAGAGGAGAGCTCTAGTCAAACCTCCTGCTGTCAGCTGGGTCAGCCCTGAGGTCAGCCCAGGATGTGCCGAGTTGGATCTTGGATCCCAACAAGGCTGGAGATTGCACAACCTCTCTGAGCAACCCATCAGTGTTTGAATGTCTGCATGGTGAAAATAGACTGCAGTAGAAGTGGCTCATACAGAACCACATTTTTAATGTCATCCTGCTCATTAAAAAGAGAAAGATCAAATCTATTTTGTAACAGGAACAGTTTGTGTGAGGCACGGAAAACTTCTGGTACCAGAGGACTGATTCACACGAAAAGGCATCTAAAACATGGAAGGAAACCAAAGGATGCCTCCAGTTACGTTCCTGACTTGAAATTCCAGTGTTGCAGCACAAAAGGTTTGTATTTATAGTAGTGGATACCAATAGGGAAGATAGTCTAAAAATAAACAAGGATGCACAGATAAAATAATCTATTTTGAAGCTCATTCTGAGGACGAAAGAGAATGCGGAGGCTTCACGAGTCTCAGCCGGTTTTATTTCGGAACCGTGCGCGGCTGTCAAAGACCGAGGCAGGGCACCACCCGCTCCAAACCCACGCGGGGCTCCACACCCGCCGGGCCGCGGGACACGGCCACCTCACTCCCACAACTTCTCGTTGAACTGTAGCCCGAAATCAGCGGAGGGGAGCGGGGGACAGCCGCGACGGGCCGGGCAGCA
>NW_008691141.1:0-433 GCF_000695815.1 Acanthisitta chloris | reverse complement strand
CCAGACCTTGCAGGCCACGCGGTGTGGGCAGAGTTTCCCGAATCCCAGGGGGGGTTGGATCCGGCGCAGCAACGTCACCACGTCCAGGTGTTTGATGCGACCCCTGGGAGGGATTTGGGGGTCACAGGGAGGGAGGACACACACCTGAGCCCCCTCCCCAAACCTGGGCTGGACTGGAAACACACCTGGCTGCAGGATCATACTCGGACCAGACACGCTTGAACTCATCCTGTGGGCCCAGGATGGACCAGTCCCGGGTCAGGTAATCGAAGTTGTCCATGATCACAGCCACAAACAGGTTGATGATCTTTTTTTTTTGGGGGGGGTGTTAAAAGGGCGTTAGGCCCCTCCAAAAGGGGTACCTGAAGGGGTGTGGGGGCAGGACAGGTGTGTGGGGCTCACCAGGAAGGCACAGAGCATGAAGAAGCTGATG
>NW_008691140.1:0-226 GCF_000695815.1 Acanthisitta chloris | reverse complement strand
TCACCCACAATTCATGGGTGAAGCCCATGTTGGGGGGGTCAGCACCCTGGGGACCCCCAGGCCATGTCCCCCGTCCCCCAGACCATGTCACCCACCATTCATGGGTGAAGCCCATGGTGGGGGGAGTCAGCACCCTGGGGACCCCCAGGCCATGTCCCCTGTCCCCCAGACCATGTCACCCACCATTCATGGGTGAAGCCCATGGTGGGGGGAGTCAGCACCCTGG
>NW_008691139.1:0-201 GCF_000695815.1 Acanthisitta chloris | reverse complement strand
TCTGGGTTAGGGTTTGGGGGTTCCAGCAGTGACAGGTTCATGGTTGGACTT
Organism: Acanthisitta chloris; assembly: GCF_000695815.1. Classification (NCBI taxonomy): domain Eukaryota; kingdom Metazoa; phylum Chordata; class Aves; order Passeriformes; family Acanthisittidae; genus Acanthisitta; species Acanthisitta chloris. The sequence goes on along the minus strand of NW_008691139.1, from coordinate 150 downwards.
GATGATCTTAGAGGTCTCTTCCAGCCTTGATGATTACATGATTCTATACAGTTATTTTGTAAAATCCTTCCCAGTTTTGAAGGAGAGTGGGATAGACCGCAATCAGGAGGAAATCCCTCCCCTTCCTTTACCCTACACTCTTTGGCTCCA
>NW_008691138.1:0-1003 GCF_000695815.1 Acanthisitta chloris | reverse complement strand
TTGTTGTCACTTGCGCCTCAGGATCTGTAACTCCCTTATTTAACACGCAAACACGGCTTGGTAGTTTCATCTACCTTCTCACGCCCTGCTCTGTTTTACCGGAGACTTTACTCGGGGTGAAGCTGGAGGAGGGGGGATTCGATACACATCAAGGCTTCCGTGGTCTACGGCTTAGTGTGGGAGACGGACGGGAAGAGAAAAGGAGATAGGAGGTGAGGGAGAGAGAGGAAGGAAAAGGAGAGAGAGATCAAGAGAGAAAGACATAAAGAAGGAAAAGAAAGAAAAATAAATAGAAGCTAGGCAGGCCGAAAGAGAGAATGAGACAGAGAGAAAACGAAAGAAAGAGCGAGCGAGCCTCTTGCACCTCTTTGAACCAAGAGGTTGGGCCCGTTTCAGTCGTTGCAAAGTTTTCGCTCACACGCGTTTGGAGAAGTAACAGCAAGTCCAACCTCACACTTTCCGCATCTCTGCTTGTTTCTCTCTTTTATTTTTTTTTTAATGCTGGAGTGACATTTAAAAGTTATTTCACAAAACATCCTACTGCTAAAATAGACGTGGCTTTGACCTAACAGAGCAACAGAGATCAAGTAAGAAACGCCTTCTTAGGATAATAACCAGGGGCGAAAAGACAAGGTAGAAATTGCTGTGAGGTCAATTTTGATTTTCAGACTGTGAGTTTACCATCACCTGAAATGTACTTCCTTTTACTCTCCTCCTTCATCCTTCTCCTCCCTCTGCTTATCTGTCACAAAACGGCCCCTTTTTTTTTTCTAACCGCTTTAAGTAAAGGATCTCTGAGAGATCTTTATGAAATATTTTTCACTGTCTCATAAATCATTTTGGCACTTCAGCTGATGTTTTATCTTTCTCTCCCTTTCCCTTGTGTGCAAAAAAAAAAAAAAAAAAGAATGATTTCGAAAATAAAAATTTTTTGTTACACCACCGGGGGGTTATAAGCGAAGTGAGTCCCCCGGCGGCTGCGGGGCTGAGCTGCGGACAGGCG
>NW_008691137.1:0-2130 GCF_000695815.1 Acanthisitta chloris | reverse complement strand
ATAATACCTATCTGTTGTTCAGATGACCACCCGTGTCGATGGACATTCCTGGGCTCTTTCTGCTGTCGATGACTTTAAAGTTCAGAAGATTGTAACATCACTAAATAAAGACGTTATTCCAATAACTGATTCTCCTGTTGTTGTGCAGCAACACATGCTGCCACCTAAGAAGTTTGTTCTGCTTTCAGCCCAGGTGAGTACTACTTTTCTTGATATAGATAATCAGAAGAATAAAGTTGGAAGGCTCACCTAAACCTCTAAGTGTCTATTCATTTTAGAAATGTTTTAAGGATTATATTGTGAACATTAAAAGGAATAAGGAGAAAGGCTACTGGACCTATCTGTACCATTTTGAATTTACTCAAAGCTTTTAGGCCAGCTTCTCATGTACAGCGTATTAAGAGATTTTGTTGGTCTCTAGAAACCTTCTTAGATACAAGTCATCTGAGAAGTTTTTGACCTTGGTTAATGCTCTTGATTTTATGAACTTGAAACAGACACTGGCTGCCCAGAAAATGCAGTTTAAGTTGATATTGTTGACAATTGAAATGTGAATAAATAATTTAATTTTTTGTTATAGAAGAATTCCCACAAAGGTTTTTTGAGCGGGTTTTAAAAAGCAAAACCCAGAAAAAGAATGAATTAACTTCCCTACTTCTCTTTTCTGATGACATTTAGTAGTGTTTTAGGCACTTGATATCTTGACCAATAGGCTATTTTAAAAAATAGCCATTAAATGTCTTGCGATCTCCAGACCTGCAGCCTTAGCAGCTGTTTTATTAAGGGCATTAATTGTACCCTTTCCAGTAGTTAGTGCAGATGCAAGTAGGATGATTGAATGTGAAGTCTTACCATGCTCTTGATTCTGAATTCTTCAAGCATTTTTTTCCAGGCAGTTTTGAGGATTTGTAAGATACATAAAGCTTTTCTGCATATACTTGCTGTATGTTTATGTTCTGAGCTTCGTGTTAGGCTAAGAATAGCAAAATTAACTTAGTTTATAGCCACTGCAGTACTTTTCCTGCTTTTCCCAGGTGCACTAGTGAATGATAACTGGACTTTAGGCACCAGTTATGTTTTGATCCAATAGTGCAGTGAAGGAAAACTCAGAATGCTACAGACAAACATCATGGGGAGGCTGTATTGGGATGAACAGAGTAAAGACAACTTTGTTCTAACTTACTTTACCTTACTTTTAGGGAAGTTTTATGTTTCATAAACTCAGACCTGTCGATCAGCTGCGGCATCTGCTTGTTAGCAATGCAGGTGGAGATGGAGAAGAGATTGAAAGATTTTTCAAGTTGCATCAGGTAAGAGCTTTTGATGAAAAATGAAAGATTTATAATACTGATTTAAATCGCTTTAGCCTCTTTTTGTTGCTGCTGTCAACTTCCAGTCTATGTTTATCTGTTAAAGTTTTAGCTTTGCCTTCTCTATTGTCTCTACATAAAACAAAATTGTATAGTGAGAAATAGCTTCTCATTTTATGTTATCTAAACACAGAAGAGTAATTCATCTTCCCTGAAGTTCCTACACATCTTGTACACAAAAGTATAACACTGTTCTTAGTTTGGAATAGGAGTTCATCTGAGAGCGGGGGAGGAATTGTTTCTAGAAGAGTTAAATTCTTACCGCTGCAAGGGTTTTTTACAATGTGTGTAGTTGGTCTCGGGGGTCTTTTTGTGTAAGGTAAACAAGGGGTTTTTACAATGTGTGTAGTTGGTCTTGGGGGTTTTTTCGTGTAAGGTAAACGACAAATGAGCAGAAATTAAGTTATAGTGGATTACAATTTTAATATGACAAGTACTGATTAGTATCTAGTGAATGTTCACTGTAATCTATTCTCTTGGGCTTTGGTAGGACATATTAACTGCTATTTTAACATGTCATTAGAATATGCAAACACTGATTTGGTAAGTTTTTTTCTTCAAACACAATCATAACTTAGATTTTTGTAGAAATTGCATGAATCTTAGTCATACTTAAACACCAGACATGGAGGTTGTTTCCTGCCAGTAATCATACTGAGTTTGCAAAAACTCTGCCTAGCGAAAACTTCCCTGATACAGTGGGATAACTCACCAGGATTCATCTCTTGTTTGCAATTGGGAAGAGCTGATTTCCTTGGTT
>NW_008691136.1:54147-56296 GCF_000695815.1 Acanthisitta chloris | reverse complement strand
AGGGCTGGCTAGTATCAGATTAAAGGAGAAGGAAAATGTTTTTGCAGCTCCTGACAGCTTCATCTAAGTTATCAGGCTACAATAAAACAAACAGTTGTATGCAAATTCCCTCAAAGCAAAATCATTGCAGCACAAAAACCCCAAAAGAACATATAAAATTAAGCCTGGTTAGACTAGCAGCATGGTCTGTCTGGACTCCTTTCTCTTGAGGCAATGGGTTTTCACACAATTTTGACTTCTGTCTTTGAAGGCAGCAAGACCATATAAAGGCCAGTCAGGGATAAATCCAGGGAAGTGGGAAAGAAAAGGGCAGCAGTTACACTACTTATTAATGTTTTTCAGAGTAGTACATAGAGCTGTATTGCCAACCCGTGTTCTGCAGAAGGTGTCTGTCCCCTGTATCATACAGCCTATGTCAAGACAAAATTGGCAGATGTCAAGCTGAGCACTTCATCTGACATCACCACAGTTGAGGTCAAACTAGCTTTCTTCTAGTGTCTTCAGAGTCTACTGAACATGGGGTCTGGTCCCAGGGGCTCACCCCACCTCTCTTATGTTGACTATACTGCAGCGTATTTTGCTGTTCCCAGAAGAATGAATTTTTTTTTCTGAAACACTGACTAAAGGTTCAACATCTTGTGCTATGATTCCTTACGGACATGCATTTTTTTTTCTGAAACACTGACTAAAGATTCAACATCCTGTGCTATGATTCCTTACGGACATGGTCCCTGTGAGATTTTGGGCAAATCACTTTATGCCTTTGGTTTAATCCCCCAGTGCAGTTATTGGCACTTACTTTCTCTGTCCAAAAACTGGATAAGCAGCATGCAGACCTGATCTCTGTGACTACTGCTGCCTCGGAGCTTGCACAACACCAAACTGACAGTCCACAAAACTTCCTTAAAGTGACAGTGTGTCCCTTAGATCAATCCTGTAAACAATACCCTTGCTGATTACCTATACCTCTTCCTGGGCAGAAGATAGATCACTTGATTCCACCAGGAGTAAGCTACCCTATATAACAGTTAGTTTTCTGCAGGTGAAATTTTAAAAGAGCTGCTATTATGGGATGGTGTATGCAACACAGCAAGAGAGCAGATCACTTTGAATGACAAATCAGAATATACATGGGTATAGCCCTCATATAAGTGTGGTGAAAACATCCTCACCTACAGGAATAACAATTCTTGCAGATCAAGTTTTTAAATATAAAAACTATATCTTAGAAGTAGGAGTTGGTCAAGTAGTTCAAATAGCTAAACTCTCCAGTGTACAAGGCTATCATTTTAGATAATGAGATATTTCTCCTTTTTTTCCAGAAGGTTAAAGACAGACTCTATAAATTCTGCATCTAGCAGTCCAGGGAGGCTTCTCCTAATAGCCCCAACAGCCATAATTTCATTGTCTGGAATACATCAGGATCAGTTAATGCTGATGAATGCAAGGCTTTGTGTTCAGAATAAAAGTAGGAGCAGGTAAGGCTTAATTACTTGAAACTGCAAAACAGCTTTTCTACAAACAAACTGCAGGAGGGGAAAAGAAACAGAAATTAACTGCCACCAACTACAATGAGACCAGTAAATAATGACTACAAAACTGCTGCTGAGAGAGGAATGTACAAGGTCATTATCATACTATACATTGCATAAAGGTTCATCTCTGCAAACAAGACTATGGGCCAAACTGTGTTTCTCAGAGCAGGTGGCAATGCTGCCCTTTAGGTACTGGCAAGCCAGAGGATGTGTGCCTCAGCCATCTGGAACTCCGTCAATATGCACTCATACTGGAAACAAAATGCACAAAGATTTGCATGGCTGATTTTCTGCTTCATGCTTTGGCGAGGACAGCAGAGACGAGCAGCCTTGCCCTGCTGACCACTTGTGACAAGAATTTACTTGGCAACAGAGACCCTCAGGTGCCCAGATGAAACCAGCCATCTGTCAGCTGCGAGGCTGCAGCCAGCCACTGCATGAAAAGGTAAAAATTAAAATGGGGGAAAAAAAATCACAAAAGAAAAAAGTCAAAGAAAGGACGGAGAAAGAATAGCACTAGCTGTGCTGCAGATATTTATTTTTCCTTACAACAACAGAGGGCGGCAATCCTCCATGCTGTCCACAGGCCTGGCCTGCTGCAAAGCCCAGTGTGA
>NW_008691136.1:0-54126 GCF_000695815.1 Acanthisitta chloris | reverse complement strand
CAGCGATTTTGTTTCTAAGGAGTAATACATTTTTATATGCACTACCTTACCAAAAGCAAAAGAGGCAAGAGGACTAATGGTGGCTTCAGGCAGTTAAACAAACATCACTTCTCCCTTGTTAAATGATGATTTTTTTCAGCTGGAAATACAGAACTGTTTTTACACAGGCACACCTTCACAGAAAGCCATTAAAAAATACATCACCCCTCTAAACAGTCTTTGAGGTCTGCTGGAGTTTCAGTCTTCCACCATGAGACACAGAAGGTCTTTCTGCTCCCCTCCCTCTAGGCTTTGAGCCAGTAAGAGGTCACTGCATGCTACCTGCCTGAGAGGCCATGCTAATTAATGCCCATAGCACCAGGCAGATTGTCAGCTGTGGAGCACAGAAACTCCACATTGCTCTAACTGATCACCTCTTTCTTGAATCCAGTTGGGTTCCCTATGGGGAACCCTAGTATTGGACTGAAAATGCCATCAGGATGGAAGTAGAGAAAGGAAACTTCATCCTGAAAGTCTTTAGGCTGTATGAAAGAAGGATCATATAGGACTTGGCCATTCATGATGTAGTTTTTGACACACAACCCACATTTAAGAAAGATGCTCAAGTGTTTAATGTGTTGGTCTGGAGACAAAATCAACATCAAGTCACATGCTAGAAGCTGTGTGTGGTGTTGATCCAAAAAAATTGTAGAAGAGCAATAAATCCAGGCAGATCTCCTGCCACCCCTCTCCTATGAGGCATTCTGACACCTAAGTCAGTGCCTTCTGCACTGCAGATCAGGCTATTCTCTGTATGATGCACCTGGAGCCAGGGAACAGGAAAGCACAGTCCTACAAAATGCAGAAGGGCAGTGTGTATTCCAACATATGCCATGGAAAGGTCAGCCAGAGTCAACTTAAAAGTTCAGTGCATCAAAACTGCTGTATTGGACAGACCCTGTTTGAGGGGGGAGACTTTATATTTATTACATAAGGGATCCCACAGCTGTAGAGATTATATGCCTTGTCCAAATCCACAAAGTAAGTCCAGGACAACAATAGCAACAAAACCTGCACCTCTAGAGTCCCCAGTACTAATGTCATACTGCCACATCCACAGGTACTCTGTCGAAGAGCTTCATCTCTGAGCTATGACAGGATAATCAAATATTTCCTGCTTAAACTATAGGCCATATTTCAGAGAATTTGTGTGACTCAAGTCTCCATGTGGCAATTGATGCCCCAAAGAGACTTACTCTGAGTGGCAGATACATCAAAATTATGTTTTATATTAGTGCATGTTAGCCCCCCAGTTCTGATGTTCAGGAAAACATTAAGTGACACAGTCAGGGTCTCAGTTTCAGCAGCATGAACATTTTCCCTGTGAACTCCAGAAAGTAGTCACAAATGTGGTCAAACCCTATCACTGTCAGGTTCTAGCTCAAGGGAAACAGGTAAAACAAATGCTCCTTGGAAAAAAAAGAAATTTTGATTCAGAGTGGCAGAGGGACTGAGGCTCACAGTGAGCTCTGAACAGAAAAACACAACTCATGATCCCATGTTGCATAAAGCGATCTGTAGCTGCTACATATATAATTTATGCTGCTGAATCAGCCATGTCCCAAATTTGCTGTTTTAACTATTAATGCAGATTTTATAAAATCTCAACAAACAAACATTAAAACAAAACACCTATATCTAGAAACGATACCAGTCACTGAGTAAACAGATCATCTGGGCAAAGTTCTGAAATGGTAAAAATCATTAGGTCCTAATTTTTTAACTGACAGGAAAGGTATTTGAAATCAGCCAAAGTTTTGTTGAAATAACTGGCATAGCTGTTTTCATTTTTCAGTTAGCATGCTAGTTATGAATAAATAATGAAGGTGCCATTTATTTAAAAACATATTCAACATCTCTCTCTTGGAAGCCCCGTAGGGTGTACCCACTGATCTACTTGTCTGTTCGCCTCACACTCAAAAACCTTGTGTCAAAGTACGGAGATTAGAGCGGTGACGAAAGCACATGTATTCCCTCCCTCCCCATCTTCCCCCTGCCAAAGAGTTACCATATCAATAGAAATTATCATTTATTCATGCTTTCTATAGAAGATTAAAAGTGTGCTGAAAACTTTCAATGTTGACACCAAGTAACTACACAGAAAACATGATTTTCCACCCAGTCAAGTCTATACTTTCATATTTTATTGAACCTAAGTTTGCAGTGAAAGTCCAATAAATGCTTTTGTAAGGAAAGAGTATGCATTTGCTCTGAAATTTTATTTTTATTTAACTGCTTTAGGAGAAAAATTCTGACTACCTTCCAGGCAAGGGGGTGCCCTCCCAGTACAGTGCTCACATTTGCGGCTGGACAGTTTGGTTGCATAGTACGGCAGCCATCCCCAAAACGTTTCCTTTCTTGCTATTTGAAGACATTGGAAGAAACCTGTCATTAAGTTGTTCATAACCAGTGACTGATCTGAGCACTGTGTCCTGTGTTTATAATGGGAGGCAAATGGATAGGAGCTGGAGACTACTGGTTGTTTCTCTATAACCCATACAAGGGCCTATGCTAGTAGTCTGACACACCTGCAGAATCAGATATAGGATATTTTTGTTTCTGCTCCCTGGATCAGCTGGTGCTAAAGCTTTATTTGACCATTGCATCAGTACCGAAATGCACAATCTAGAGTCTTCATGTCCAACCTCACTTTCTACCATGAATTACTATTCAGCTTTGATTAGAACAGCAAAATACTATTTCCAAAAATTGTGTCCATATTTAATATAGACAGAAAAAGATTTTTAAGGGAACGTATTCTCATCTAGAGGATGTAAAGAACCTGCTAATTAAGGTTGAGATTTCCCCCTGTAACCAAAGTTTAAAAACAGCTATTTGAAGGTGCTGCACTGTTTAGCTCTGGAGACCAGAGTCTGGTCCTCCTATAGAAAGTCCAGGGCAGTTTTTCAAACTGTCTGCTTCTGTGCACCCCACAAACCAGATTAATGAGACCACAGTATTCAGTTTCCACAATCTGCAGGTTTTGCAAGAGCTTGTTGTGGTAGTCTGCCAGAACCCTATAGCAGTTCAGGATATTTTCTAGTCAGAAGGCAGACTGAGACTGACTGACCACAACATCCAAATTGAGGCCCAGTTCTTTGAGTCAAGGGAAGATATTCTCATACTACAAAAGTAGGAGGGGTCATGAAAGGCCACCTAGTGATGTCATCAGATAGAAGGACTAAAAGTTTAACTTAAGGAAGTACTATTATCATTATTACCACCACAATATCAAATTAATTTGAGGCTTTGTCACATACAGTGGGGAATGCCAGAACAAGCTGGGGGCAAAATGAAACTGCCAGGAACAGACTCATTCTAAAACAAAACTGGTAGAAGTGAAAGAGGAAAACCCCTCTGTGCATGAGTGCATGAGTGGCAGGACGTCTCTGCCAGCTAAAGAATCTTTTCTAGATTTTCTAGATCTTTCCACTAGAGTTGCCCTGCATACAATGCACAGTGGCTGCTGTCACAAGCAGGGGGCAGGTTGAATGGATCCACAGTCCTGGCTTCAGGCAGCAGCACTAAAGCCTTTAGCTCCACAGTATCATACACAGGAACCACTCGGGCTGTGGCTGAGACCTTTGCACTGGATGTCATCCCTGACCTTTTCACAACCATCATTCCAACAGCACTCCTCTGCTGAAGATCAACAGTGGAGGAGGGGACAGCTGTTAGTCAGGGGCACAGCAGAGCTATGCCCTGCCAACATGCCTGTTAACTACAGGGACAAAGAGTGACCAACAAAAACCTTGGCCCTTTCTACTTACGGGAAATTTTCATTCTTCTAACCAAACAGATGTGTGAAGTTGGCAAAAGTTTCTTTCTAAGAGGGAAAAGATGAGACATATTTCATTTCAGAATACAACACCAAACATATCTTTGCAGACTGACATCTCTGCTTCCACATGAATTTTCAGTGCCTTTGTATTTATTTATGTTAAATTTGAGACAGATTTTGTTTCTTAAGGTCAAAAAGCACTCAGTTTACCCAGCTATTTTTAGCTATGCTGGACAGCTTCATTGAATTATTGCATGAATTATTCATAGCACCAAGAAACAGCTTGGGCATTCCTATGATATTTGAAGACAATGACAGCTTCTCACATTTTTTGCTGTGCAACTGCAAATCCAGGCTCCAGCAAGTGTCTCCCAGGTTTGTCAAGAGAGGCCAGAAATGAGCCTGTTTTTCTCTGTGCTCAAGTGCTGCAAACATAGTGAAAATCAGTAAGGCCTATTACAGTGAAGACAGAATATCCTGTTGCAGGGGCTTTTTTATTTTATTATGTTTTATTGTGTCACTCTTACTCAACATAAGTTTTTATATTTGTGTTTTCTGGGCTTAAAATAAAACCACAGCTACCAAAGCAGACAAGAGGTCTTCAGAGCAGAGAAAGGAACAGCAGAGAGGAAATTGCTGCTGATTGTTCTGGAAATATCCTTCACCCAACTTACTAATTACACACTCCGTTGATCACGTATAATTATGATCTGAAAGGAAATTCTACACCCTAGCAATTTAGCTGGTGTTTCTTTTTTAAAGTCAACCATTTCCACTCTAATGAACCTCAGTATGAAGCAGCAAAACCTTGGAGGGAAAGGCTACAGACATGAAAATGAGTGCTTGCTGTCTCATTAACATTTTACTTGCTTGGCTAGGAGTCCTTTTGTTACAGGAAGCTAAGTGGTTTTATGGCCAACTCTCCTGAATCTGTAATAATATCCAATATGAGTGTAAGTGATTTCTGCTTTTAAGCCACTGAGCCTCTAAATAATCTCCACTAAAGCTAATGTATCCACAGTCAATGTGCAGCACTAGCTAAAATACGAGTAATTGCTGCCTTGGCCAGATACACAGCACAACTCTAAACCTGACATTTGGCAGCTGTTAATATTTATAGCTGGATGGATCCAACCTGTCAGATACAGTCTTCCTGAAAGCAAGTCTATGTCTGGAGCTAAAGTCTTCTTTTCAGTCTGTAAAAAGTTAATGTCAGGCTGAGGTGTCCCAAAACAGAGCTAAGCCCACAGGAATCACAGAAGAGAGTTTTCCTGCGCAGATAGAACAAAGCATACCCCGACACATAGATATTCCTGGTCTTTTCTTCAACAAACCTACAGCCAAAGTTTAACACAACCTTTAAAGGATTAGTTTTAGGGAACCATAATGAGTACAAAGCACTAAAACCTATGGTCAAGACAATTCTGAGAAATTCATATAGCAGATATTTTAGTGAAATGAATTACTGCTTAAACTCCTAGTGTAGTGGGATCCTTCATGACTCTAATCAGCTGAAACTGCTGCCTCATGGCTCCAGAAATAATCCATGATATAAAAGCAGGTCAAATATGAAAATTAAAAGAGAGCTACTGCTCAGTGTACAAATCTGTGTGAGAAATGTTTCACCTGCTTATGCTTCTTCTTAGCCTTCCTCTTACCTTCTCGGTGATCGATTAGTTCTACTCAAGAACAGATCAGATGAGGGTAAAGAATGTCAAAGAAAACATGGGGCTGCCAGTCTTCTTCCACTGGTGATGAAGGCTGTAAAGGAGGTGGATGAAGAAAAGACATCAGTAGGAAGGTGTAAAGGGACAGAACTAGGAGGCAAGGACAAGCACAGACAAGTTAAGCTATACAAGCCAGTAATTAATACTTCTAAATAGGGCTGTTAGCTGTTCTCCCCATTCTTCCACAGAAAACAAAACCATTTTTGATTTCTAAAAGCTCTCTTAGAGCTGCATTATTTGAATTCAAAGACAAAACCAACATGGGATGCAGGCCAAGAAGCCAGTAGCTTAACACAGATGTGGCATCAGTGTTCTTCAAACACCTTAGGACTAAGGAGAGAATGCTCCTCCACTCAAGGGAGATCCTCTCAGGGAAATGTGCTTCCTGCCTGTTATAATCCACTTAGTGAGAGGTGCCTCTGCCCAAATTAAGGTGAGACCATATGCCAAAATCAATGATATGTTAATAATACACTGGCTTTTTTTACTGGACAGACAGGAGAATGAGAAGGTAAGTGTGAAACCACTCTGTCAATGCTCAAGCACACAGGTGCTTGTGCTGTTGCTGTCAGGTTTGTAATATTGGGTACTGCAGTTGTTAGTGGAGCCAAATCAGCTGTAATTTCAGAAAATTCATTTTGTACTGCAGCAAAAATCCAGCACTGTGATACACCAGCAATCCTTGAATGAGGGAGTGCAGGCACTGCATGGAGCAGTGCACTGCAGTATCTGGATTTCTTTTCGGGTTAAGGTTAGCAGACATCTGCTTCTCACCCAGGAGCCACAAATTAAGCTCATCAGTTTGGTAGATAACACTGGCTCCATTTACTCCAGTGATTTTAACTCTTTGCCATCCGGGTCCTACACCCAGTTTATCCACATCCCACTGCATTAATATTGAATGTTGCACTTCTTTTGTGCTATTAGAAATTTTATAAATTGTTGATGAGAACCAGCTGGAATCCAAATGTATGGGATGCACTGATAGGATTCCACTTGTTGAATTCCAATCTTGCCTGATTTATGGCCACACTTTGTTACCTCAGTATCTGTATACAACACCATTTAATACCAGTTTGCTGACCCAGACCATCATCTCTGGTTTCAGATTTAATTAAGGATTGTAATGTTACTTCCTCATCATCAAATGGCAATGCAAACATTACATTTTGCTCTTTATCAGAATAACAGACTTGATTACTCTCTTCCAACTCCTTCATTGGGTACAAAACATTGGAGTTATGAGACCATGTTTCTGAAAATGAGACAGATTTTACATCCTGCAATTCTTCCTATAATATCCTCCGAAACTTTTCAACGGGATCGTGCTCAACAGCAAGCAATGCCTCTGCCTGCAGACTCCTTGCCTTTTCCTCATTTAACTGATAGTGCAATTCTTTCTCCTTCAGATTTCTGAGTAACCAATTGCTCCTTTTGTGCTGCTTTAAGGGTAGCATCCAAAGTGGCACATTCAGCTGATTTACCTTTTCCTGGTTGTAAACCTCTTTTGGCTTATGAAATAGTTATGTACACTGGCCACACTGGATTGCTATTTTCCCTAAAAGTTCCCTCAGAGAAAGCCACAATTTCCCACAGAGGGAAACACAATTTCCCACAGAGGGAATTTGTGGTAAAGGTATCAAAATATCCCACAGAGGGACCCACAGTTTCCTTCAGAGGGAATTTGTAGTAAAGGTACTAAAATCTCCCACAGAGGGAACCACCATTTCCCTCAGAGGGTACTTGTGGCAAAGTTTCCCCATGAGGGATCCATATTATTGTCCATTGGCACTTTGGGCCTACCTTGCACCCCTGAGGTGGGGTAAATGAGGTTCTTGTTACTAGATCCCTTGGGGTGGATTAGAGTGAAACAACACTGATTGACCGGTGTTTATATAATATATACTGCACCAATCACTACACCACATCAAGGCCAATTTAATGTTGCATTCCGGTTAGTGAGAGGTGCCTCTACCCAAACTACCCAAAGACCAAGGGAAGGTTTTCTTTCCCGCCTTCATTTACCCTAGTCTCTTGGGTCAGAGATCCCTGTGGGTTGATCTTATCAATGAAGATTGATGCAAAGCAGGCATTCAATAACTGCATTCTCTGTGAACAGGGTCCCCTCTCCATTAACTAATAGGTCCATGTTATCCTTTGTTTTCCTTTTGATATTTATGTAATTGAAAAATCCCATTTTGATACCCTTGATATCCTTGGCGAGGTTAATTCTAAACTGGCCTTGGCTTTTCTAGTCCCATTTCTACCTACTCAGGCCACCTCTCTCACTTCACTCCAAGTGGCCTGACCCTGCTTGCACCTCCTGTGCATTTCTTGCTTACCTTTCAGTATTGACAGGACTTCTAGGTTCATCCACAGAGGCTGCTTGTGCCCTTGGCCTAATTTCTTTCTTGTTGGGGTGCATCCTTCTTGAGCCTGGTGGAAGTGAGCCTTAAATAACAACCAACTCTCTTGGACCCTACACTGATTTCACTCCAAGTGGCCTGACCCTGCTTGCACCTCCTGTGCATTTCTTGCTTACCTTTCAGTATTGACAGGACTTCTAGGTTCATCCACAGAGGCTGCTTGTGCCCTTGGCCTAATTTCTTTCTTGTTGGGGTGCATCCTTCTTGAGCCTGGTGGAAGTGAGCCTTAAATAACAACCAACTCTCTTGGACCCTACACTGATCCTTGTAGGGTCAGTGCTATCCACTACAAGAACCTCTTAAAAATTTCCTACCACCTTCAATGATACTGGAAGTCAACTTTTCCTTAGAGGATTTCATTTTCTGCAAGATGACTTATTCTAAGAGAGGAGAAAAATTACTTGCAAAAGAGAATAGTTTCTGCTCACGCTAGTGTACATTAGTTTATCTCATTTTCACCATTCCTTATGTTGCTATCCCTCCGAGATATTATTTCCTCTTCAGCTGTATTAATACTTTGTGGTTGCAAGACTCTTTTGTTTGAAAGTGTGAATTTTTGTGGAAAAACAACAGAAAATTGCCTGTCATCAGGGATTCTTAACAGCTCAACTCAAACTCGCCTTAAGAACTTTGGGTTGAAGTGAACACTGATAGGCTAATAGCACAAAAATATTGTCACTGAAAACTTACTTTACTCAATAAGTCATCATTCAAATAACAGAGGCTATGTGCAGGCTTGGTCCCATGTAGCTTTTGTATCATCACACATGCCAGGCATTTGAAACATTGAGTGACCTTGTGTGCACTAGTTCCAGCAACAGCTTGGAAAACAAATACTCTCATAGAGACCAAAGAAAAGTCTAACTAGTAGCCTGGGATTGTTTCCAGCAGCAGCAAGTAGCAGAAGCTGGGAGAAAAGGTAAAAGACTGGCATGCTTCTTTCTCAAGTGGGTTCCTTTTCATCAGTCTTTGGCAGGATTTTTTAAGTATGGGATGCTCAGAAGGGTTAAAAGATTTGGTATAGAAAGCAAATTCAGGTTTCACTGTTTGAAAATTGTGTGCCAAAGTATAAGTTTCATTTATTATCAAATCTTTTTCTTTACCTTGTTTTAGAAAATTAGAAAATTAATGAAAAGCATTTTTCAAAAGGTTAATTTCAGTCATGCATGGAAACCTTGGCATTGTGGACAAAGTCATGCTGAGTCAAAGCTAAAAGTGGCACAAACATCAGGTACTCAACAGAAACTCTTCTTCTATGAATGTCAGTGCATCTCTTTTCCTGTTTTAAACTGAGCCAAACACCATTTTTATCATAAGATTGTTTTCTAGACTCTCTCCTGGTCTTCAAAAACAACTCTCAGAAATATTCCTACAAGATAGGCTGAGTCATGTTCTCCTTATGCATCTTGACCATCTCAGGAGTAAGATGAGATCTCAAGAGTGAGACATGCTTTGTTTCTTGAATGGGGACAAGGATCTCACGTACGCACACCTGCCATAGCTAGATTAGATTTTTGAATTTTTTGGCAGTTTATCCAGACCTTGTATTGCAATTCAGGCAAAAAATCTGAAGTCCTAAAAGAGTCCAACATTACAGAACAAGAATGGAAAACAGATTCAAAGAGTAGAATGTAGTCTTTGTTATTTGACTTCAGCTGTTTCCCTGACACAATAAGCAGCATCACATGAATAGGACCTTACACAACACTGCATGAGAATACAATTCTGATTCACCCTTTGTCTCTTGAGGGTCAGGAACCTCAATTTCAAAAGCCTGACAACATAAAATTGTGCAGAAACCAATAAACACATCCATAACAGTTCTGATATGAGGTTTTATCAGAGGCCAATAATTTGTCACCTACAGCATATCGTCATAGATAGATCACCTAGGAAGACTCCCAGTGATTAATTTAAAGACCTTCTATCAGAAACATTCTACTACAGCATCCCAAATTGTTCCAGAAGTTAGATGCTCTCACACAAACAGTTGTGACATTATTTGCTACTGATATGGATTAATTTCATATTTCAGTCTTTGGCCTATTTTTCAGAAAACTTTCCTTTATTTAATCTGTTGTGGGTCAAACCACAAAATGATTGCAAAATTTAATCCTTCCCAGAGTGAAATCCATAACTAGGAGTAAGATTCATTAGATTCTCTAACACAATAGGTAGGGGTAGACTTTTGTCCCAAAAAAATACATACTGCTGGTATGCAATAGAAGGCTAGTCAGGAGGAAATATCTAGGACAGAGCCACATCTGCATCTCTGTTAGTTGGGAATTAGTTACCTCCAGCATTTGAGGATCCATTACCCCACACATACCAGGAAAGAATCATCCCTCTAAAGGTAAAAGTCAGTATCTTTTCTGTGGAAAAGTTAAGGAGCATTCAGCCTTCTTTCAAAATGTATGCAAGAGTGGTGGTGACTGACTTTTAAATCAGCATACCAACAGAGCACTCACATGGGAATCTGAAAACTCAAGTTTAAATCCATCCTCAGAGCAGAGAACAGAGGAAGTTCACATTCCCAACACCATTTTCTTTATCAAAAAAATTGCCCAACACTGGTATATATGGAGACCTCTATTCCATTTTGTTCACTCACTCCCTGGCCTCTCAATTCTTGAATTGCATCCTGCAGAGTTTCCTTCAGGAACTGGGTAAAAAGTGCTTCCCACCACCAGAAACCTCTCAAGATAGCCTTGTAGTTATGGTACTATCCTAGGATATCAAATCACAATGCACTTCAGTCCTACACTTTCCAAGCAGATACACAACTCAGTTGCATGTTACATTAACACAAACCTCCCTGCATTGAACATGGAGCCCAATGCTGGGTACTTTCACTGGTCATTCTTACCACTCTTGCCAATGACATATCTGGGGCAGAGATACAGAGGAGATCAGATGATGGGGGTGTTTTAGTCAGGCCAAGACACAAGCTAGCCACAGTTCACATGCCAGAGAGAGAATTCTGATCTGTAGTCCTGAGGAGAGCTTAGAAGCCAAACAGGAAAAGTATCTGTGAAACACAAGCATCTCCAGACACTTTAGCAGATAAGAGGAGGTTTTAGAAGAGTGCAGGCTTAGATGTAGAGATCGGAATTCCACTTACATTCTACATCAGATGAGTATCTGTGAAACACAAGCATCTCCAGGCACTTTAGCAGATAAGAAGAGGTTTTGGAAGAGTTCAGGCCTCGATGTAGAGATCTGAATTCCACTTACATTCTATATCAGATATTTGAGTAGCTAGAGACTTTATAGGCTCCATGATCAGAAATCCCTTGACTTTCCTCCTTACATAAGCAGGCTGACTTTAGGTTTAGTCTTCTTTCCTATGCCACATTCTTGCAGTTGTGTTTGAAAATTTAAAAGCCTTGACTTTCCTCCTTACATAAGCAGGATGACTTCAGGTTTAGTCTTCTTTCCTATGCCGCATTCTTGCAGCTGTGTTTGAAAATTTAAAATATGTGACCTTACTGGGAAGAGAGATGCACACTAGTGCCCTGTAAGATACATAGCAGCAAAGTCCTTAGTGGACACAGCAACATCCTCTGGCTTTTTTTAAGTAGTAATTCTGTTTATGGCAGGATTTTCAGGAGGCTGGAAGGGGAGACTACATGCTTTTTTGGGTGACCTATTCCTCCCTTTGTAGATGTCTTTTTTTCTTTTTCTATTTGTTAAAAACAAAGAAATCAAGAAGGATTAGATATCACTTCCTCTAAAACTGTGTGAAAGGACATATCTGGAATTTTCCAGCTAAAAAACAAATGGGAGCTCTTAAATAGATCTACTGATGAGAAATTCAGTAAGTATGTTATGTCCTCTAAGTAGTTTAGCATTTGATAAGCTCTGCTATTTCTACATTTTCTGTGGCAGATGCAAATAAAATGTGATGATCCACAAAAGAAGCCAAACCCACTTTTTCTGCTAAGACAATTAACTTGATGAATAATTAGTGTAAGAATATTAGTAACATTAATGCTTAATGAGTTAAATCTTCTTTGCATCATAGCCTCTAGTTTCCCAACTTGCTAAATAAAATTTATTTATTGTCTTATATTAAAGGACATTTCTGAAATGAAATATAATGAAATTGCAAAGAAGAAAAAGCTAATCAAGATAATTAAAATGAAAAATTGTTCGAATCATTCATTTTCACCTGCATTTGCAGTATAGTTGAACTAAGAGTTTCTAATTAAACGAGAAAGCATGTGAAGTGCAGTTCAGCTGATTTGCATTTATGGAACTAGAAGAAAATATTACCTTATTAAAGTGAGTTTCAGAGGAAATGTCATAGCACAGAGGTTGGCCTGACTCGACTTTCTAGTAGATTATGCAGTCATTTATAAATTTGACTGCTTCACCAAGCCAACTCCTCTGCAGCTCTAAATCAGCATGGTCTCCCTGAAGTTAATGAGGCCACATCAATTTATACCAGGTAAGCATCTGCCCACTAACACTTCAAATGTATGTATTGCTGCACAGAGCAAAATTCAGCTACATCTGCCACTGTGTACACCTGAGAAAGATGCCAACAAATGACACTGTAATGCTGCTGTGCCCCAATAATCAATTTAACCAAATTCTGCTGCTTGGTTGAGGGCTGTAGTGCACTGTCTGCCTCTGGTGATGTATTCCTGCAGATACATACAAGAAAACAAGCTAGATGATATTTGCTGGCAATGAATACCACTGCTCACAATGCTGCATGCAGCACTTGTTAAAACTACCATAGTTACCCCAGTTCATGACAGACCTGATTCTGAGTTGACCTCATATGGTTACAGCAGGGAAGAAGAGGAGCTTTTGTTGCCACTGCCTGGTGTGATGCACATTCCCTTTCATGGTGGGATCTCTGTGCTTTCCTACCAGCACTCCTAGCAGTGTAGTTAACTTAACTACATGGGTACTTTTTTTCTTTCCCTGACAGGAAGCAGCAGCTTGTTATTGCTTCATAAACATGGAGTAGCCAATGGCTAACCCTGCATTGCCCTCCTGTCTGCGTACATATTTCTGATACAACTTGATTGAAGGTATTCAAGGTATTTCATTCTGATTCAGTCAGTCTAAGACAAATCTCACATTTTAAACTCTTGAAGCAGGAAGAAAGGTTTTTCTAAGATCCAAATAATTAATTTCATCTCATAGATAGAATCAAGCAGAACTCCAGCGATGGGTATCTGCTGCAACATCACAACTACATCTAGATTATAAAAATGTGATACTCAATATTGGCAGAGTATTTATCACGCCTCTTTATGAAACCAGAATACAGTCTGTTGAAGAAGCAAATGCTATTGCAGCTATTTACACTTACATTTTCTACAAAAGAAAATGACCACTTCTACCATGCCTTTGCTAGGAAAACCACAGCTGGTTTTAGGACACATTCTGTGGTCAATGATTCAGCTGTCAAAGTTGTGTTACATCAGAGACAACAATGACCTGCTGGCAGAAATAACAAGTCAACCCTATTGAAGAGAAGCTTTAGAGAGAGAAGGCTCATTTCCAGCACTGCTTCATTCATTACAGCTGCAGGCCTAAATTAACCTTGCAAAACTGTCAGGAAAACTTACCAGGCTAAGCATAAAATTTACTCTACAACTCCCTATCATAACAATGACGACAAAATAAATTAATGACATTCAGCTCACCCATCAAGTTGATCACTCAGCCCAGACAAAGAGCAACAGTTTTGTGGAGCTGTTTCAGCCAACAAGCCCACATAAAACAATGTAGTAACACTCATTACAGTGCTGTTCAGCCCAGTCTTCTTCTCAGCTGCTAAGGGTCAGCAGATAGCTAAATGGCCCTGACCAGCCTTGCTGTTAAACACATGTGTCACCAGGTCAAGTGACCTTCTGGCCCTATTTAAGTTAAAGTGCATTAGGCTTGCTTCCTTTTATTTGTATTTTAAATCCTTTCAGTTTATTGTTAACTATATAGTTATATATACGCTTGGAAAGCCCATTTTATAAAAAAGTAAGATTCTTTAATATTCAGTATAGCAAGAGCCTTTAGTCACCCGTCCTAGAGAAGTTTTTCATCAAGTGGCAGATCTTTTAAGTGTGTAGTTTTCACAAGTAGACACTAAATCTGTGATTATACAACTTGGCCAGTATCTTTACATTTGTCACATGGGATGACTGGTACTACCATCACTAAAAAGTAAAAAAGCACCAAAAAAATCCCAGCTTCCCAAATCTCCCAGTACCTGAGGTACTCAAACTTCTTCCCACTCTTGGAAAAGAGTCACTATCTCAAAATCATTTGATACTTAGAAAACACGCTGGAAATTACTATGACTATAAATATGTATGTGTACGTTGAAATGAAATTAGACCCACAGGAAGATGTTGAAGGAAGAGGATGCCTACAAGGGGAAAAAAAATCCTACAGCTGAAAAAAGGATGCCATACTTTACCAAAGATTGAAACCACGTATTCAAAATACAATGCATTATCCTTCTCTAGTCTCAAAGGACATGTGCATTATCCAGACCAAAAAAATAACCCACCCCAAAATGCCTTACTGAATTAAAGAATTTTGATAAGCTGCAAAATTGTAGGGAAGCTTGATGCTCTGAATGCCAAGTGCTGAAGAAAAGCCCTTCATATACTCCAGCTCAGCTAGGAGGGAACAGCTAAGAAAAGCAGTTCACAACTTATCACCCAGATCTCTGCCCCAGTACCTAACATTTACTTTGGTTGTGAAAAGCAACCTATCACTTCAAATGTATTGCAAACATCTAGAATTAAAATATCACCTGTCCTAAAAATCAAACTGTATTACTAGTACACAGTCTAGGATCATGGGTGGGAATGCACTTACGGAAGTTTGACAGTTGAGCTAGTGCTTTACCACTTACGGAAGTTTGACAGTTGAGCTAGCGCTTTAGGTTTTTAAATAAAAATTTTGTCTATTTGAACGAGAACATTTACATTTTGCCTAAGTAAACCCCTTCTACAGTGGCTGATACTCTGTGTGACAGCAGACCTTCTTTAAAATTAGTACTATCCCTGCATGACCTCATAACCTAGTAAATTCTGTTGACTTCATCTCCCTTGTCCAAATTACTTTACTCATTCTGAAGTTTAATACCTATTGATGTGGTGTTATAAACTGATATTTCAGGGAAACATAATTAGCCAGGCTTTTCATGGCAGTGTTTTATGGTCTTTAGAGATAGTGTTTCATTCTATTTATGACTACCAGCACAACAAATCTTACAGGACTGTCCTATTTTGGTAATTGTCTGAGCACATTGATTTCTTACTAGCAATATTGCTCAAATGATGTAGTTCTGAAGGACACTAAACAACAACAAAACAAATCAAGACAGTTATTACAGCAGCAGTGAAATTTATTTACTGTTCTCCTCACTTCCCCAGTAAAAATAACATTATTTTTGTTAGAGACCAGTACAACTGCAGATGTTAAGTGATTTTATATGCCCATCAATTAATTGCATTTCTTCATACCAATGTAAATGCAGAATAAAAGCTTTTGTTATAAACACAGACCACGAACAAAATGTGGTTCACAGTATAAAAGGGGTCATGCGTGACAAAAGGCGCCAGATAACTGATGCTTAACTTGAGTTCCAGTTTACTGAACAAGCAAAAAGTTGTTAGCATTCTCCACAATAAACAGCAAGAGAAAGTATAGGGCACCGACAGCGAAAAACAAGGTCACACTTGAGGTGAAAGTATTTGATTAATTCTCAGGTTTTTAAATATCTAAATGATCATTAAAGATCTTCAGACTGGTTAATTCTACTGGCTTCATGGTGCCTAAAACACATAACCTTGCACACCAGCTCTAGTATATGTCTAGTGAATAATTCCAAAAACCATTTCTGAGAATGAGTGCATTTCTTCACCACTGAGTTGATGGAAATAAATTGGGGAAGTCTGGACAGTGTCTTAAATGTTTCATAATCTATATTTTTTCTGAAAGAAATAGTTCCAAGGCAGTCACTCAGGGACTTTGCAATGTGCCATCAGATGAGACATATAAATCAAGGAAAGTTTAAGATCTAAACCCATGGAAATAAAATACAGTCCAAGTCATAAGAAGTGGCAGGATATCTTTCAAGTACTGATACATTGTGTCTCAATTTTACCGAAGGATGATAACACATAATGGTGCAGAAATAGCATAATTCATTAGCATCAATACACAGTAGTAGGCAATGAAATTATTCAGAGCTGCAGTGTCATTAATCTCTGCCAAGTAACACAAATTAAACTGAACATCTGAAGACAATATTGCAGGAAAAATCTAAATGGAGAATATGTGAAGAATATGAGCCACATGCAAAGCACATAGTTGTTAGTCTCCTTGGCCAAGTAGTACTGTCATATTCATCATGATATAACTCAGGTTTGTAAGCCAGTTTTATGCAAGACAGGCTCTAATCCTACTGTAGCTGCCATTTAACCTCATTCCATTTGAATTCTCCAAGAGGCAGGAAGGCACAAATGTGGTCAAACAAGCAGAGAGCAAAAAGGCCACATTTTTCAGGTACACCAATGCAAAATCTGGAGCTGCAGAGGGTCTTGTCAAAATGTTGCTTAGCGAGTGTCTGCTGGTCAGTACAGAACAAGAGCTGCAGGATGGGGTAGATTTTGCCATAGAAAAGTCAACTCATACAGAAACAGGGTCAGGTGTAATCAGGAATCAGCAAAACAAGCTGGCAAGTGGGACATGGCAAGTTGAGGTCAGCCCATAGAGATTTACCATGTGAAAGAGATAGCAGTAGAACACAGGGAGTGGAAAAAACAGCATGGAAAGCAGAAAAACCCGGTAAGCCCAGTTCAAAGTCCCCAGAGAAGGAAAAGAACAAACAGAACCAAAGTTAGAATTGTACAGTGCTGGGACCTGAAAGGGTGAATGGGCTTTTATTTCAACATGCTGAAAATTAATCTGCTGGCAGCAGAGAAGAGATTAGCAACACAAGAGATAAATGTTAGACTGTCATTAGACTTTTGGAACTCATTGCACACGTTCCTGCTGTCATATTTCAGCATCCCATTAGAAATCACTGGTATTAAAGGCCATTTCAAAGTGGGACCTTCCTGTAAGTGTTTTAGAGCAGTACTGATCTTTCATGATGACAAGGGAAAAACCTCAATTTGCTCATGAGACTGCTCCTGCTTCAGCTTCTAAATTAATCTGGGACCAAATGCCCAGACAGACACACACTGCTAATGACAGAAGCCTCTTGCTTGCAAGAAACAGCATTTTTTTCTAATTAAAAAGAAACACTGCACATGATAGAAGGGAGAGTCTGATTACCTAAGAGACTGGTTCAATAGCTAGAGTTGTTGTTGTAGCAACCATGGGATTCCCAGAAGTGATGCTGCAAAGAACACCAGTTCAGCATTGATTACTGTACACAGTAATCCTGGATACTACCATCCATGCCAGAAATAGGAGCCTGGTTTCTTAGTCAACGAGATCCCAGAAAGATGATCATTACTCTTATTTTCAGTAAAAGGTGAAGTACTGAACCCTAATTCTGTCTGGCTAGTTTCAAAGAGAGCATGTTGCTTTAGGGAAAAAAGTAATTACCAAGACTTTTTGCACCTTGAAGATCAATGAACTCAAAAGAGATGGTACAAAATTTTGGTGTCTTATGTTTTTCTTCAGTGTTTTAAATATAAATATAATATAGCACCACTGCTATAAATATTAGAAGAGTGCTTTGATTTGATGCAGGGTATGATCCAGTGGCTTAAAGAATCAGACCGGTTGGGTTTTCTGGGCCTCACCATCCAAAATTCTTGACCCTCAAGCGACTGTAGATCTGACTTGTGATGGTGTTTATCCTGTAGAATAAGGAGGCAGAGCAGATGAGCCTCTATGCATGTGAACAAACCATGAAGCCACACCTGAACTTCAGTGTGCTTCCATGGAGATGCAGAAATCTAGGAAGCATGGAGCCTACCAGAGAAGAAATATTATTCATTAGTTTGATTCCATAGTTGTGTCCAGATATTAAAAATGCTTCTTTTTTTCCTCAGTGTGTTCCCAGCGGAAATATCCTTAGAGCTCTTGTTGGAACGGGGTAATCACAGTTTCACCTTCTTGTAATGCTTCCCAATATGGGACAGGGGAAAATAATAATAATAATAAAATAAAAAGTTTTAAAAAATAACCCTTCCAGCTGCCTAGTCTCCCTGGAATACCACTATCATGAATGAAGACTGAGACACTCTTCCAAAGCTGATTCAGAAATGGAGGCTAATTTATGTGACTTTGTTAGTTTTGTTGGATGTTACCCCATTAAACCTTTCACTTTATTTCCAAGAATGCTGTCATTGCTTACTCCCACATATCTTATATGCTTCCTTAGGTGCTGCTCTTGGTAGGAATTTCAATTCCAGCCTGTACACAGAGCTAGCACAAGATCATGCATAGCACAAGTTTTACATCATAGGCTACCAAGGAGACTTGCTTGCAGAAAGCCCTCTGCACTGCCCAATTCGAATTGTTCTCTTCTTTCTCCTTAGCAGTAAGAGCCTGTTTCCATTTTTTTACATTCATTTTAACCTTTCAAATCCATTCATTAGGGCACTAGTACACTTTCTATGAAAACACACTGAGCTCAGTCCTACTCGGAATGCTTTACTCAAGTATTTAACTACGCAATCAGTCTTGCTTAATAAAAACTGACATATTAAATATTGTTTCTGCTGAAGTACACTACACTGATTCTCCTGGCGATTATTTGATTGCAATGTCAATAAATCTGTCACTAGGTTTAAAAAACAAAACCATACAAACAAACCCGACAAAACAATTAATGTGGTCAAGGGTAGGAATCCTAAAATGGGGAGAAAAAGAGTATATCAAAAGGCTTGGAAGGAAATGTGTTGGATCTTGTTTAGTAATGATTTTGTTCTTATCCTCATTTGCTCATCAGCAACAAAGCAAGCCAATCTCTCCCACCAACAATCAAGACATAAATATGTGGGAACAAGTCTTCCCACGAGGGAATAACTGCAAGACAAAACACCAAAGATTTTCAGCTGGTATAAAATTGGAAGTGACACATACCACTTTGCAGACAATTACAGCCAAGAAACACGCAGCCTTTCTTCCCCTGTGTTAGTAGCTTGCTGAGTTAGTTACTATCTTGATGTATCAGGTTGAAGATGGATGAGACCCAGTCTTTGAAAGCAAACAAGAAGTCTATGAAGGATGTTGCCCCTTTAAACAGAAACCCATTAACTATCTGTCATTGCACAGCAGAATGATGAAGGAACTAGACAACTCCATGCTTTTTTTCATAGCACAGAGTTACAAGAAGAGGTTGGACTTGTGGTCAGTATTGAGAGAAAGAACTCAGCTTTCCCAAGTTTGCAGCAAACTGCTTGGTTTTTTTCCCCTGGAATGTAGTTTGAAATCGTAATATTGTTATCACAGTCAATGCAAAACAAATGCTGATAACAGGACAAAAAAGAATTACCGATCAGATCTCTGATCTTGCTTCTTCTAATGAGAATATGAAGAAAACAAACATGGGTTATCTGCCCTGTCCACATGCTTCTTTATAGTTTTGAAGAAAAAAAATGTAAAAATTTCAAGAGAAGGGAAAAGATTTCTCAGAACCCAATTCTTATTCAGTTTCTCTTCAAGTGGAAAGTTGAAGCTTTCAATTTAGGAATGATTCACTCCATTTTTTCAGAAGCTGCGACAAAAGGTTTTTCGTACAGAGCCACTCCAAAAATGTTATTTGGCACCTCAGCACAGTCTGATTCCCATCCACCAAGATTGCAGCAGTGCACTGAAAACACAGAACAGAACATCTAGACTACACTGGACCACATGTCCCCACAAGGTCAAGCAGAAGCTGGACACTCAAAGATGGCAGCAAAAAACTACACAAAGCCTTCTGTCATCACCCCAGTGGCTTTTCTGTGGTGGGATAGAGATACCAACCATGCTCACCAAGCACTACCAGTCACACTAAATACCCTTCAAGGAAGGGAGCTGCCTCAGCTGTATTTCCTCTGGTCTAACACATCACATTGTTTCAGGGTTTTCCAGGTGGAAATGCCATTACAGTGCTACTCCACTCCGAGTCTCAGTCTCAGCTGGCACCACCTTGCAGCATCTCACCCTGCCTCTTTATTAGTGACACAATCTAATTCTTATACTACAGCTCCATGGGCACTAAGTCAAGAAAGAAGCCATTCAAATGGATCTTCCCACACCAGTCACCTTGTTACCCTGAGCCAACTGGGACAATTGCAATTCCTTTGCAAGTTATCCTGCCCTGCTGACCAGGAGTGCATGTACAGAAGGTTGCAGCCCAGTTATTACTCATGCTGCACTCATTGAACTTTTAGTTAGAACCCAGATGTCACCTGGTAACTTGAGACAGTGTGAGGTGCCCATGAGCAGGGCCAGTCCCTTGTCATACAGGGCAGCTCCCTCGCTCCTTAGAACTTGCTTCATTCCCATGCAGTTAAGCACCTGCTGACCAGGAGTGCATGTACAGAAGGTTGCAGCCCAGTTATTACTCATGCTGCACTCATTGAACTTTTAGTTAGAACCCAGATGTCACCTGGTAACTTGAGACAGTGTGAGGTGCCCATGAGCAGGGCCAGTCCCTTGTCATACAGGGCAGCTCCCTCGCTCCTTAGAACTTGCTTCATTCCCATGCAGTTAAGCAGATTTCTGACTTCAGGAACAGATTTGGTGGCTTACTCATCATTTTAAGCTTCACCTAAATTCTTTGCAAGCAGAAAATTAAATTCTCAAGCCAGTTATGCATATGCCCTCATTAATATTGGCTAATAAGTACATCAACACAAGCTAGCTTTAACTATAGCTGTGACATTTGGAAACATAAGCAGGTAATATGCATTACAAAGTACTTCCTAGATTTGGATTTTGCACAACATTGAATGTTAGTATATTTCCAAATTTGTAAGGAAAAACCCAAAAGAGTGCCATAATTTTCCAGCGATTTTAAGGAAAAGTAAAATGCCTGTCCTCAACATTTTTCCTTACTTCAAGTCCAGTAAGGGGTTTTTTTCTATTTATTTATTTTAAGGAATTAGATTTGGGTCTAAACTACCTCTAAGTTTATTTATGTAAGTGTGAAATAAGTGAGTATTTCTATCCTATGAACCCTCAAGATAAGCATATTATAACAATTCATCATGTTGTAGCATATGTTCCATAAACTCCAGGAAACATCATCATCTTAAATGCATGTTTCATTCAGGATCCCAGCTCATTTCCAACACAGGAAAAAAAGAGATGAAATCATAAGAACTAATAATCAAAGACACTTTTATGAGTCTCAGTGCTCCTGACTCTCTAAGTTCTGGAACAACAATAGAAATTCACTTAGAGAATAATGATGTTCTCAATTTTTTTTTCCTGTGGCTGCCATTTATACAGTCCTAAGGGTGCTGTCTGGGAAAATAACAAGAGCTACTACAGAACAGCTTGTTGTCAGCACTGAACATCAGCCTAAGTGAAACAGAGATCAACATGAACTGCACTTTACAAAGCCTATCTGCAGACCTCAGGTATATGCCTAATGGCAGAAATTCTTCAAACAGCTGGAGACATCCCATTCTTTCTGCTCCCACACCACTCCCTGCTTTCTGCAAACTAAATTGAGGCAGCAACCTTTTAAGCAGGTGCTGCATCTGAACAGTTAACACTTTCTCTACCTCTTCCTTTCTGCAATATGGAAGATACAGGAGTATTTTTAGGGATACCAGGGCTAGAAGAATAAGTAAGTAGTGGATATCTTCTCTACCAACAGACTTCCCAGGTGAATGGCAGATGATAATTGTTATGTCAGATATGTATCACTCCTCATGTTTGAGACCTATAGCTTTTTGGAGTATAGGTGGAAGAAGCTGCTTACTACAACTAAGGGTATATTGTAGCAAAAGCTATTCTGCTATTCAGGAAGTGATGCAAAACCAAAGCCATCCCACTGAATCCCACCCCACAGCCTGCTCTGCACAGAGGCAATAAGTTGTTGCACATGCCATAGTCATTCTGATACTGCTCTCACTTAATCACTTGAGCACTTTCAGAAAGTCTACATTAAACTTCAGGGGTCGGTTCACTTAATGAGTTGGATAAATTGTTTCATCAATTTGCTTTCAATTGATGAAAATACAAAAATAATCTTTGCGAATTTGTGAATCCTTTTGTGCTCCTCTTTATAAGCTGTAAAATAGATAACTTGTGATGCACTTACAAGTAACAGAATTGTTTCAGCATTGGAAAGCTAAGCCCTATGTAAGAATTGAGGTAGATAAGCATAGAGGAGTGGAGATGAGTTTTTGGACATAGATGATGCAGCATTTTCCAGGTCACATTTTACTGTCTGTTAAAACACTGCGATAAGTGAGGTACCAACATTTTTTTCACATTTGTAGCTCCACAAAGAAAAGCAATAAATGCAACCAAAGTTACAGACAACCACAATTTAATACTGGATGCAAACCCCTTTAACTTGAAGATAAAACCACTTGTAGTCAGAGTGAACTTCCATCCTCACCATACACCACATCCCTTACTAAGCCTCTTGCAGTTGTCTGGGCTGCCCTCCTTGCCCCTTTCTTCCATGAGATGGACTCCTTTCCTGCATGCCTGTGCATTAAACTCAAATGCAGCCACCTTGTACTATATAACATTTATATAGCTAAAATAAGCATGAGACAAAAATTGTACAGATGGGGTATACAGAGCACGTAATTTCTGGCAATTAGTCCTGTTGAAAAGGTCATGGTTGGACATGTCATTTTCAGACAGTGGTTTTTCCTCATAAAGAACAAGGGAGACTAAAAAGACATCATCTCTGAAGAGCAATACAGGTAATTCCTACTGATTGGTCTCCAGGGTAAACAATATCTCTCTTGCCTGCAACATTTCCTCCTAAAATTTGTTATTTCACTTTTCATCTTTGAAGTGCTAGATGTTTCCTCAGAGTTGTAAACAATTTTGCTTGCATTTCATCTCTTCAATTCTGTCTTAAACTATTGTTGTTTCCAGTTCAATAGCACATCACTTTAAAGTGTTCTGTTTGGGTGCCAAATGTTCCCACAGGCATCAGATCAAATAAAACCTTGAATATGTATATATAAAAAAATCAACTTCTCTGGCATTTCCACTTGACCAGAGTTAGTCCACATAGCCTTTCCTCCAGTACCCAATTATGATGAAATGAAGAAGTTTCCAGACAATTCTCCTCCTTCATCATTACCAGTACAGTGTAAATTAAGATAAAGCTATGTTTTCTTCAGGAGTACTGTGCTTAACTGTCTCAAGTAGACTGAATAAATTTCAGACGAGTACTCCCAGTATGTTCCTCTCATGTTTTCCTCAAAAAATTGGAACGGAAAATGTAACCCTGGACCTCACTTAAACTATACATGAATAAGAACCCCCTAAGGAATTTTCCCAGGCAGAATTGGTCACCTCAAGCCCATGGACCACTATCATATGTATCCTCATTTAAGACAGGAAAATGAAGCATGATCTGGTCTCATTTATTACCTGTATAAAACAGTGTTTACTGTCAAATTACTGCCTAACTAGTCACAGGGCTGCATTAACACTCTGTAAAGAGTTTTATTTATTGCCTGACCAGAAGATGGCCCTACACAGCCACGTCCAGAGGACAACAGCATTTTTCTTCTTTCAAAATTAAGTAGGGACAATAAGCACACCTGGGGACAAAAAAGTGCAAGAAACAAGAAGTTTCCTTACTTACCTCCTCCTGATGCCTTAATTAAATATTGCCTTTATGAATTACAAACTCCGAAAGCTAAACACCTCTCCAAGGACAAAACAGCAGAGACTTTTCCCCGAACATGGTTGATGAAAACTGTATCTAAAACAATATCTGAAGTTTTGCAAGTAGCATGGATCCCAGGCAGAGAGTTTTAGATGGATGAAACTAAGGATAACTTGCAGAATATGTTGCTATAAAGCCTGCTTTGTCTCACTGGTTTCTTCCTGCAGACCTGTTCTGTCAATTTTGCCTTGCAGTAAATTAAATTTATTCTTCTCTAGAACCATAATGTTGATCTATTAATGAGTTGTTTTGAATGAGCTGGAACCAACCAAAGGACCTGGAGGTCCTTGTTCCCAGGTGTTTCAGAGACATCAAGGACACACCAAGGCTCCTTCACTGATCAGTTGCTAGCTAATTTGTGCACTGAGATGTCTGGAAATTGTTATGGGAGGATGCTATTAGCCAGGCCATTATTAGTATCAGCAGGTTATCATTAGAGTATTTTAAGCAACTCCATTTAATTCAGGACCCTTTGAAAGTCCTGGCTTCAGGAGTGGACTCCACAAAGGCAGGGAGCTCTTCCTGCACATCTGCAGTAAGATCTGGCTAGATTTTTTTATTTTCCTGAAAGCATGTCAGTTACTATTACTCATATGCAAAGTGTTTGGGTGGAACAAAGCTCAAAGCTAGGGCACAGGTGCTACACACCACCTAGATGAGCTAATTCACTGATTCAATACAACCTTGAGACAGCTTCTTCCTTTTGGCTTTCTTATGCAGCCATGGCCCAAACACAAATTTTCTTCTCTCCACCACATTGCCATTTCAGGTTGATACATTATGCATATGGACTCATTTCTGACATGCTTCCTGAGAGAAGAGAACAGTAACAGAGATTGTGCTCTCATGGGTCTCAAAACGAAGGACAGCACATACATACACTGTGCTCTGTACAGGGTGAAACAAGTAATTTAATTAAATTGTCCACATTTTGGAAAAGCACATAAAACAGGCAGAGCATTGCCAGAAGTCTTTGAGTCAACTGCCTTTAGCATCCCTCTCCAAATTCCTCTATGGACAGAAGTTTCTTTAGTTATTCCCAGCTGTGAAGAAAACTGGGAGACTGGACTGTGATCCAATTTCAAATGCATGCAGTTTAATCCATCTCTATTAGGTAAGGCACACAAGACCAGATGAAGTAACACTGTTTTTCCAGGGTGAGCCTGAGTGCTTCATTAAATCAAAACCTAAATACTGGCTACTGTGAAGGACACTAATTCACCTTGGGAAGACGTTGATCAGCACTACCTTCGTTCATGAGTAAAGGAGAGTGAGCATGGAACTGAGCAGAGACTGGCAGACAGTTCTTGGAGCATGAGAGGAGTCCAGCAGGCACCAGAAGGCCCTCAGTCAAAGCACATTAGCACATCTGAATCCTGTCACCCATTCCCTAAAATTACTAAAATTAAAATTAGAAAATGTGGAGAATTTGGGGACAGGTAGATATAAACATGAGTCTATTGCCATGCCTGATCTTGCTGTATTCGCTTCAGTCAGAGTGGCTTACCATTCAGGTGGTCACTAGCAGTTTATCCAGGGGGAAAAAAGGACTTAAATTGAAAAAAAATGCACTCCTGTGTTTTTTATATAACAAAATAATACTCATGAAACTACAGCCACCACTGAGTTCCTAAAATTCACATTTGTTATGTCCACAGGAACACACTACATCTAGGCATACTCTAACTTCTATTTTCATCATTTTCCTATTCTTTACAACCTGCTAGAAACAGTATTTTTCAAACTTAAAGGCAACATTGCTTATTACATTGAGAAAGAGACAGGAGGCAGGAGAGCTCACATATTTCTTAAAAGATCATGGCAGGAGGGCATAAAAAGTCCTTCGGGTCCATTAAGTACCTAGCATATAAAAAAATAGCCAAGTTGGAAATGTCTGCCAATTACATGGCCAAATTAAATACATAGATAATTGGTACAAGATAATTGGTACTAAGTTAAACTCTCATCTAAAAGGTTGTGAGTTGGCAGATGGGAGGAGAGAAATTAGGAGAAGGTGCAAAGTGAGCCCTGATTACACCTTGTTTGACTTGACCATTTGAACAGCTAATCCTTTGCTAACATACCTGTTCCAGAGATACCTCATTTTTATAAGGCTGAATCAGTTTTTGCCTAATGTCATATGCAGGATGGTTTTGATTTGATCTCAGGTGCGGGAAGTGGTGGTAGATTGTTTTACTCTGCTTCAGATTAATGAATCTGTAATCACATTGATGGGGAAAAGTTAATAGAAAAATTAATGAAAACACAACATCAGTGGCTGTGATGTGTAATGAATAATAATAAAGAGAACAACAGCTGCAGTCTGGTTGATGGCCCAATTTAAAATACTTCATGCCCAATTACAGACACACTCATTTTCTATAAGGCAGACAGTTGGATAATAAATAGACTATCATTTTCTGCTTTATGACTACTATATAGAATACCTAAGGTCACAGAATGGATGATTTGTAGAAAACAATAGTTCTTACAGGACAGATTTATGACAAGGAGCCCCAGTTCTCACCTGGTATGCAAAGGTACAACCAGGGGGACCCCAGGTAGCCTTGTGAAGGAAAAAACCAAAGGTGAGACTACTTTTCTAGAAGTCATCACAACCAGAAGAATTTGTCCTTGAATTGTATCACCCAGATTCAGATTTCCTGGTTAAGACAGAAGGTTTAGGATACAATCATGTCCTGCACAGCTAGAGACTCCCACTTTTCCACTCTGTCCTCCCTCCCATTTGGGCTATGTCTGTTCCTGCTTCAGATTCAGTGCTCAACACAAGTATCAAAAAAGTAACAACCCAAAAAACAACCACCTCCTCATCAAAGGTCCAGACCAAACCATTCAGTTGAAAATAGCGAAGTACAACACTGTGATTTCAACTTCCTCAATTATAACCCACAACTTGAAATTTTTAGGCCAAATGTATCAGAAGAAAAAGTCAAAGTGTGTTCTTTACTCCCATTTTCAGAGGTCATTGTTCAGGTTTTGGAAGGATGGTTGTGGTGTTTGATTTGAGGGTTTTATTGATCCAACACAAACTAGGGCTTAGTTCAACCTCTGATTATTTGGTATTTTTGAATGAGAGAACAGTCTACACAAGTATCTCTGACTGGATACACTTCATAGAATTATTTAGGTTGGAAAAGACCCTTAAAGGTCATCAGGTCAACCATTAACCTAACTCTGCCAAGTCCACCACTAAACCATGTCCCTAAGTGCCACATCTACGCATCTTTGACTTGAGGCCTCTGCATAGCAGAAGTTCAATATTACTTCAGGAAGTGGTTTATGTCAGGCTGAGTGCTTTAAAACAAGTCTGCAAAATTATGAAGACCCTGCATATTAGTTTCATCCAGTACAAATTTGTACAAAATGACTCCTCAGATTGCTCCTGGCATCTACTGCATCTGCCTGTTGCCTGCACAGGGTCAAAACACCTCGAAGAAACAATTTCTTGACTTATTAAACCCACCTGAATAGCACTGAAGTGCAAGGTCACTGTTTTAACAAGATCTTGTTTAGAGAGTTTCCCTTTTATTGATTTGGGTAGAACATAAGGGCTAGGAGTGAAGATAAAAAAAGAGAAAGCAATATGATTTAAACTAAATTATTTTTTCTTGCTACCCAGGGCAAAAATACAATGAGGTCTGAAATAAGTCATGTCCTTTTTTATCAGCTGCTACCTTAATCGGTCTGGATGTGTAGTTATTAACCATCCATATGGTTATTTTATCTAAATGAAATATCCTGTATTATTGGGAGAATAATTTTCAGATTCATGGACTTGCAAATAAACATTTTTGAAAGGGTCTAGTCTGAAAGGGGGGTTCATATATTTTTCACTACATGCCCTACAGGAACAGAAGATAATATTAATCAAGTCTTAAAAATTATACTTTAGCAAAAAAGGGTACATATTGAGATTCATATCACATAATCTCACTTAGAACAAAGATTTTACTGCCTGTTAAACAATAACCAAGTCCCTGCAGAGACCAAAGGAGAAAACAGGCTGTACCGAATCAGAGCAAAGTCAATCCAACACTTAGTTCTGTCTCTGACTGAGCCCAAAAGGAAATGTTTTAAGAAGGGCCTAAGACTGGGAAAAACATATCCTGTTCCTTCCCCACAGTACTCATTGAGCCTCTCAGGATCTGAGGCTCAGGGGACTTTTCAAACCAAAGACAATGTCTTTGGCTAAATATTATCTAATTCTTCTTCCAGAAGTTTGCATATAAATTGTTGTCATCAACAGCAACATGTGGCAAAGAATACCAGAGTTTCAATTCATATGGTTTAAAAAAACATAAATCCTTCTAGGCTAAACCAGAAATAAACCAAAGAAGAACCTCCAAAAATATTCCTAGGCAGGAAGCTGTATGCTGTCAACCTCCCACTATGTAATAGAGGTATAGAATTTTCTGCTGTGTAAAGAAATTACTGCTGCAGTATTAGAAAGAAAAGATGATATTAACCAAAACATTGTCAGAATACCTCCTGCTTCTGAGTACTTGATAATTCAGGTTGCCTGTAAGACACAGTGAGACATGCAGGACTTGCATAATCCACAAATATATGGCAGCAGAACATGCAATCCCAGGCTACAATAGCACCAGTGCATGAAATAATTGAATATAGATTTGTAGTCTCGATCCTGTAACCATTCATGCAATTTAATGTACACAGGAAGCATCTAGTTGTCTCAAGAAACACTATTTCTACTGTTTGTGGGTGAGTTGTCATCTTTGACATTAGTTTTGTACTACTTCAGAAACTTGCACCTATCATAAAAAGCTGAGATTCTCCAACAGCAAAGACACATGAGCTAGCAGGTCATAGGTGACAGAATGGTACTTGGTATGCCAAATATGAGGTCTTTATCAGTGACAGAAGAGGAGACTGAAGAAAGAAGGTCCTACTTTCCAGTGGAAGCAAAGTGTTTGGTCATGGACAACCATGGAGATACAAAACTAACCCACAAGGCTTATTTGACCCTGATAATCTTTCCAATGTTCTCCCATCAGACTGTCATGTGCAGGTTGTACAATTTGCATACCGCCAGTGGCACTCACTAATCCATCTGTAGCAACAGAGCAAAAACACCAGAGCAGTACTTTCCTACACTTCAAAGAAAGCATTTCTTCCTTCCCCCTTCTTAAGGGAAGCCATGCAACTTCTCAGAAATCTCACACTAAACATTTCCTTTCTAGAAAACATGCAAGCTGCAATATCATCACCTTCCACCTTAGCCTCCAACATGTGTCATACTAAACTATGGGATACATATTTTTGATGGGATAATCGGACACTCGCTAGTGTTTGTATGATATGAGAACAGAATACTGTGCTTTCCTAAATTAAAAAAAATTAGCGAGTTTGGACAACACTGCCTGAGACTGATAATCTGGATAATGGTTCTACTGCTTGGTGGTGACATTTTTGAGCCCCTTTGGTTTTCAGTACAGTTTGACACATCTTAATGAAGGACAAAAATCATACAGTTTTGGCAGGGTGTAGTTATATCTACTGTTGTGGTTTGGGTTTTGGTTTTGGGGTGGGGGTTTTTTTTGGGGTGTTTTTTTTTTAAAAAAATGCAGATTTAAAGTTCTT
Source organism: Acanthisitta chloris (assembly GCF_000695815.1). NCBI lineage: Eukaryota > Metazoa > Chordata > Aves > Passeriformes > Acanthisittidae > Acanthisitta > Acanthisitta chloris. The sequence goes on along the minus strand of NW_008691136.1, from coordinate 24,675 downwards.
TTTCTATCCTTTGCCAATCATCATTTATGCTAACTGCATATATTTTTGATGAGTCCTGTTTAGCACCCATCCTTCAGAATTACCTGCACAGACACTTCTGTGTGGCCAAGCCCACCAGTCTGTCAGAGCTGCAGTGTATTACTCTCTGTGCTGATATCAGCAACCCTTTTCAGTGGGTTGCTCAGCTGGACTGAGGCAAAATAAGTGACAGCAAGCAGGTAAGATGTGTACAAGGCAGAAACTTCAGTGTGTCACAGCTCAAGGACTTAGGAAGAGGGGGTTGACTTGAGAGTCAGGCTACACAGCAGTAGGAGGAAAGTAATACTCTGCATTGAGGTCTCATAAGAGCTGTAATAGGATGACTGGGGACCTAGGAGTAAAATAACTGTTCAAAGTTTTAGTTCATGAACCTAAAAGCATGCCGATAGAATACGAATTTTGTCCATTTCTTTCTGATTTTGCAGCATTCTTGTAAGACTGGAGAGAGAGTGTGTAGGGACACTGGTACATGTGCTGCTAGTTAAGTATTTGTTCCCTTCCTCAGCACCCTGTAGAAGGGTTTGTGGAGCAGAAACGATTCAGGAAACAACAGAGTGTTGCATACAGGTCAGCTCTCAGCTTGGGAAAGTGGTCGTGACTTGTGGAAGGTCCAAAAAATGTGGGTTTGGACCAACAAAATCATATGAAGTGGGTACAGGCTCCTGACACAGCTTTTCAAGCCTCAAACTGCCCAGCTCAGTTGCTTAAAACGGTGTTCTCAAGGTAACTGAAACACCAACTATGAAACAGTCAGGGATTTAGATCAATCCCTGTTGCTACAGGGACCCCACCACCTGTGTTTAATACTACAGTCACTCTATGCTACAGTCAACTCAGAAAATCTTGCCAGATGCTTGGAGAACAGGAGGTCTCATAGCACTGGATGGGCACGGCTCCAAACCATGCACACAGGGACAGGAGGACAAAATGTCTATATGGTTTTATAGTCAACCATGAATAAAAGCAACAGACTGGCACAGTGTTTTGGGCTGGATTCCTTGACGTGGAAGGTCCCCTTTGGGGTATATTTCCTCTGTTTTCATGATTAGGTTTGTTTTTACAAAGAAAACCCAAAAAACCACTGATACATCATGATGCTTAGCTATTCCACATGTTTAAAACATATCCACAAGGACATTGACTTTGGTCACAGGCCCCATAGAGACACTGAATGTAAGTGTCCATGTGGAAGCACTGTGGAAAGGTGAGATGAATGAGCTATCAAAGAGTGACAGCAGTGTGCAGAAAATCCCAATGAGCCCACTCTCATGCTGTTAGACTACAGCTAACTGAGGACACAGTCTTCAAATACAGCCTCCCCAGGAGACTTCATTTGCTTTATGTTCTTCAAACCTTGCTTTGCTGAGGAAATTTAAATTCATGGTAGGCCTGCTGAGACAGGGGTGGGGAGGAAACCTGATATTTTTCAGCCCTTCCTCAGGAGTGTACATTCATGTCACATCTTTGCTGGTCCTTCCTTTGCAGAGGACTTTGGAGTGCACAGTATCTGGGCTCACAAAACACAGATTTATTTTGCTCTGTCTTGTAAGAACCTGGCCAAAAATGTCCCATTTATGGTATACTTATTAAAATCTCTGGGACATACAGAGAAAAAATTACTGAGTCATGGACCTGGATCCGCCAGGTCTTCTTGTCCCATTCCCAAGCAGCTATCCAAGGGGCAGCAAGATTTGATAATCTGTTTTACCCCTTTCCTGCCTCTTGTCTACACTCAACCTTTTGGTTTAGCAAGCAAACTCTGGATCTGACCTTGTTGTCATCCCCTCTGTGAGGGGACTTGCACCAGAGCCTGAGCAGAGTTTAACATTTGTGTAGATGGAGCAGCTGCACTGGCTTTAAGTGTAGCCACATGCCCACCTAGGCAAGATTAGCTCCTTTGTCAGTCTTAGTACCTGTTGCCTCACTGCCCAGGATATCATATGTGCTCTAGTGTACCTGTCCAAAATGACCAGTCCTGCTGCTCTAAAAATTATCATCAGCTGATTTACCTACAGGGACATCTCTTTCTCCAGCTCTCTTTTGTGTTATGTGAAGGGAAGTGAGGGCAGAAGAGCACAAAACATGTATCACGCTGCATTTAAGCTGAAACATAAGCACAAACCCTCAGGAGGAGAGTCCATTTCCAGTTAAAGGCACTTCCATTTTGTTTTCTCCATGCCGTGTCTCAACTCACCTGTAAAGCCATGTGCACCCCAAACGTATTTCAGAATTGTGTATGATTTCATGGGAGACAGGAGACTTGAAAAATGTTCTATCTCTGCCACTGAACCATGACCTTGGGTGGGTCATTCTCTTCTATTTCTTCTCCTTTTTCCACTTCTTTCTGAGATTAAAATACTTTACAAGGATCATTTCACAAACCAGCTCTGCTGCTGAAAGAGCCATCGTTCCCCCCCTACCTTACCTACAAAGTCTGCATAGCTGTGAGCAAACCATGGCATTGACCCCTGTTAAAACAATGTGAGGCTTTTTTCTGGTTTTGGGACTGCTAAGTGATAGTGCTGGGGGAAGGGAAAAGGCAGAAAGCTTGTCTGCCTTGTCTGGCAAGACGGAAGGGAAAAGGCAGAAAGCTTGTCTGGCCCTGTCTGGCAAGAGCTTGTGAAAAGGCAGCTCACATTCATGGTCTGCAGTAGGAAGCAGCTTCCTAACCTGCAAAGGCAGCTCACATTCATGGTCTGCAGCAAGAAGCAGCTTCCTAACCTGTCTGCTCTGAGCTACTCTCAAACTGGAGCTCATAGACAACAGGCCTAGACTACATCTGGCTCAGATTTTCCTGATTTAGAAATGATGCACTCTTGAAAACAATAAGCAGCTACAGCTGGATTTCTATAACCATGTTCATGCACTACAGCTGGATTTCTATAACCATGTTCACGCACCCTGAAAACATACCCAGACCAAAATGCAGTCAGCAGCTGAAGAAGGCTGACAGGCTGTTGAGGTGCAAAACCCTCTCCCCATCCTCTCTAAACACTATTGAACAGGGAGGATGAACAAGCACAGGGGAAACATGCTTGAAATTGGATAAATCCAAAATATACTTCAAAGCCTTCATAATACCAGACAGAAGCAGTACAGTTCAGATGTATTGAACATAATGTCAATACTCAGTCTCATACCCTAATGAGAAGCAATATGACATCATTTATTCATTCCAAAATAATTTATTTCTGTGATGGTGAGAGTGAACTACGACTTCAGCAGAATCTTATTTTTCTTACCAGCTGTAATGAAGTTGCTTTTGTAGGAGCACTCTCCCAGCTGTAATGAGCTGCCTGTCTCCTGCCACTACAATCCAGTGAGAGAAACAAGACCAGCTGAGAAATACTTTATACTTTGATCTGTCTCAACAAATCAGTTCAAGAGCTTTAAAACAGAAACCCCAGGGAGAGGGAAGGGCAAGAGTAGAAGTTCAAGCAGGGAAGTTTTAAAGCTGTATTTGATTTGTTTCACTAGAGCTGTGGTAGTTCAAAAAATATCATATCGGTCCATCTCTTTCTGAGCTTTCTCAGCTCTCTCAGGCCCTACTACACTCCAAACTTTGGACAACCTTACTTCAGTGATTACCAAAAAATTAGTATATAAATACACACACACACACACACACACACACACACACACACATATATGTTTATGTATACCTCTGACACCTTAAGAAGTCAGGTTCTATAATTCTATAATCTGGCTGAGCTGGATTTCTCCTGTTGCCGATACATCAACAACCCTGGTATCCACCTCTTAGGAGAAGAAAATGAATTGAGCAAGAAAGTAGGCAGAGAAGGCAAAGCTTTTGCTCCTTGCCTTTGAAGTTAAGCTGCTCTGAATGAGCATGGCATGAATCCTACCTCTGGGATTCATCCTGCACCTTCCTTTGCAACACGGGGGATGAGGAATTCATTACAGCCTTGAGCATTACTATGCTGATGTCTTCTAGTTTTAATGTCAGCTACAGGGAGGAGCTTTGTGTTTCTCTCAAACCCTTGCTCTTTGTTTTCTGGGTTTTTTTGCTGCCTGCTATCTTTCTGCAAAATCTTGGTCAAACTCCTTCGCCCAAGTGGCTCCAGCTGCTAAGAAATGATGAGGCTAGCCTCCTTAACAAGGAGTATACAATGAGATATCTGGGGAAAATTGTTATCAAGGGTTTGTTACTACTGGAGTGAGTTTCCTATAGGATCAGCAGCTCCCCTGAAAGAGCGTAGAAATTTTAAGACTTTTAATTAAACAGAAAAGGAAAAAGCGTTTTTCAGTCAAGAAGCTCCACATTATCAACACCTGAAACTATCCTCATTTTCCTGTATGTCAATGTCACTACTGTTATTTCTAGATACCAGCATGCACTACAAGTTGAATCTGTGCACATAGATGGCCACAGATGTGCAAACCAGTGACACCTTAATGCAAGTTCATGGCTCTGGCTTACACTACTATTAACTTGTATAAAACAGGGAATTGTAAGGACTTTGAAAATCTAGTCCCGGAGATGGCAATTTTCCTGCCTGCCTATGATTAGTGATGGACATTCAATCAGAATGTTCTTTCAAAGAGATGTGCCAATTAAAGGCACATTTGGTATCTTGTGTATTTTAGCCAAAACCTAGCTTGAGTGCCAACAGCACATAAGGTAACTTATTTTATTGGGAAAATATATTTTCCAGTGTATTGGCTGGTTTTTATAGTTTTAATATCACATTCTGTTTCCAAGAGCATTTTGTAGGTAAATAGATTATCTTAAAAGAAAAAGAAATTAAGCCTAGGAAATTGTGAATTCAAAATATACAAAATTCAGGGAGAAATTCAGAGATGGTGTCAGTGCTAGAAAAAAATAAATCCTGCCCCTTCTCTTCTAACTGAATCATGGTGAATGGCATTTTAAGGAAAATGCACAACAGAGAAAGCACTCAGAAGCAGGAGGAAATAAAAATGAGTGAATAAACGAGAAGCATTCAAGTACAAGACAAAATTAGCTAATTATTTAAACTTTCCTGTGTTGCTTTTGGTGCTTGCCACTATCTCATGTGCACTGATAGCAGAGATGTAACAAAACTGGAACACAACACAATTTTAATTAGCTAGGTTTTCCGAAGGCCTTAATGTCAGTGTAAAACAACTTTCATATGTGCCCTAACTCTTCCTATAGAATTAAAATGCAAATTACAAGGTTTAAAAATGCTGCTGCCTTATATAGTAGCATCCAATGCATCAAACACAAGCATGTTCCAGTGCTGCTCTTACACCCCTAACTAGCAGTCTAATATTTCTGACAGGATCTAGTGTTCTCTGAATGGTGGACTGAAATTATGTTCAAAAGCAAAGAGCACCATGGCTGGCACCCAGCAGTGTGCCAGTGCAGGAGCCTATCAGGTCTGTTTCACCACCAACCCACCAAGACACAACTCCAGTTTGCAGGAAAGCATACATCTTTTGGGGGGAATGTGTCTACTCTGGTTGAGATTGGAAAAATGGAACTGGCAAAGTTGGTCTGTCCGTTCCCTGGAGTGCTCTGCCTCTCCTAAAAGCTGAGCATGTGTAATATTTATACTGGTGATATCTGCTTACTTCAGCACTGGATTTTGCCCAGAAGTTTTGAGTGCTGGCTGGGAGGAGGTGACACTGCTGCCAGCTGAAGCCCAGGTCCAGATTCCAGTGCCACTGGCATGGGGGGCTCTGTTTGGCTGCTGTAAGTCAGCAAGAAACAAATGCAGGATTAAGTGTCGCAGCAGATTACTGAGCAGGATGCCTGCTTTATTATGACGCTGAGCTTCACAGATGCCAGGATGACTTTTGGTCCACACAAGTGACCAGAAGGTCACATAGCTGCATGTCTGGGGCCATTGGGATTAGGCACTATTTGCAAGCCAAATGTGGATGTGAACCAAAGCTTACTGACAGGAATGTACATCTGTTGAGGCAGTTGGGCTGGCAGATGATATTAGTTGCTATCTGTAAGCCACTGACAATGAGAGTTGCTGCTGTCAGGGTCTTAACTCCTCTGTAGGCTGGTGCAGGACCTGGATTCTCTTACAAACTGACAGTCACCATTTCACTCTGAAAAGGACCAATTGAGAAGCCAGACACAGATAATGACTGTTATGAAGAAATGCCGTGGGTAATAGGCTGAGAAACAGAACAGTTATGACCCTTGGTTTTCTGGGTCTCACAGACACAGTGTACTGAATTGAAAGCCCTTGCTCCATTATCTGTCAGCAGCAAAGATCAAATCCCAGCACTTCCCCTTGGTCTTCCCTCAGCTCAAGATGTTACAACTTCTGAAGAAATTAGTCATTCTGTGAGAGAGTATCCCTGACCTTCAGGCCTTTTCTCCAACTACTACCCATGACACATAATGCGCTGATACATTTAAAAAGGTTGTGCTCCACTTGGTGGTGGAAGGCTGTATTCTAATGATAGTCAACATAGGGCATTGGCAATCTGGTAGTTGTCATGGGTGTACTTGGAATGATTTCTGTGCCCTGGGTATCATTGTTCCCGCTTCTCAATGTCTAGAAGTTAGATGTCAAGCTGCAGTAATTATCTGGACCCTCCTAGTATCAATAGAGAGAGAGGAATGGGGACCTGGACAGAGTGATTCATGCCACCCTAGGATATTGCACCCTCACAGATATCCATGAAGGGTATGTCTTTTACATGAAAACCCAAGGATAATAGCTCTTCTTCTAACTGAAAGCAGCAGGAGCAAAAAGGAATATGCTTTGTCGCTAGCACAGGTTGAGAATCTCAAATGGTGCCTTTTCTGCCTGTGTTTTAATGTGAGCTCAAAAGATCGATTCTCTCTCACAAAACCAGTCCCATAGTGTGCTTATTAGCATTTGTTTCATCTCCCTTCTGGATCTCAAGGGTGCCAGAGCAGTAGGCATCAGTTTTCTACTGATCTTATACATATTGCTGGTATTAGAAATGCCCTCCCTGGCACCTTGCATATGGCCACAGTCAGCGTTTTTATGCTTCTTCTGTACAAAGACCACTATCACACTGTCCATAATATGCCCAGAGAACAGGCAGCCACAGTATGACTTAATTTGCAAGCCATGTTGGCATCAGGTCACACACATCTCTCACACTGGTGCTGCTGCACCTTCACAAGCCAGCAGGGATGCAGGCTACTCACTTTAGCCAGCTGCTTCAAGACTTTGCCATGCTAAATTCCAGGGACTCAGCACACATTCCTGAAGCATACAGCATCATTTTATCTGCTCTGAACATCCCCATGTGCTCCCATAAACAAGCTCCCATCACATCACTCTCACTGAATCTGCAAGCTGTTTGTTTCCTGTGTAAGACATTTCAGAGACCCTTTACTTCCAGCTCCCAGCAGTATGAGGTTTTTTTGCTTGGAACAAAACTGGGCAGCACAAAGAGGAAGAGAAAAGGGAGAAAAATTTGCAGTCAAATTTTTCTTTCAGACACTGGTACCTGTCTCACAGCATCCACAGAGTTCATCACACAGAGCTGAGCAAAAAGGCCCTTCCACTGCAGCTTGCTCGTAGGTATTTTTGCTGCTTTTGAATGCAGAAGAAATGATCAGTTCTCAAAAAATGACTTATTTCTTTGCACAAAAATGCTTTAAAAGATCCACTGGTACTTTTGTAGTTAAAACTCATCCCCTGTTTTTTTAAAAACCCCATGCTTTATAGACAAGAAGAATATTTTACCAGCATGGTCCTGAGCTGGATGAGTGGTTTGAAAAAATTGCAGCTTCCCTTTACACACTTGTATTTGGACAATGTTAGTTACTCTGACTAACAGACATTTTCTTGCTAAATAGATATATACACCTGTTCATAAAATTATCCTTCCCACTCAACAAAATATTAATAACAATATTTACAAAAAGCAAAACAACAACAACAACAAAAAAACTTGATCAAAACCCCAATTATTTCTTAAGCAAAGATGGGCAGTGCTTCTAGGCCTGCACTGCAGAACATCTGCTGTAGTGCAAGACAGCCTTCTGAAAAATACAGCCCCAGTCCAGGGGAGCATAGAAGCACATGAATAAATAATAGAACAATGCTCAGATCAAATTTTTGTTCTGTGCTGTATGAATGCTTCATGTCCAAAGCTCATTCCACTGCTGTGTGACAGGTCTGATATCTGCAACATCTTTATTCACACGTCAGCAGTAACTCCTTCCACCACATGCCAACTGCATAAAATCTTCAAGTCTCAATGGACTGGGAATATAAAATATGTTCAAGAAGTACTAAAAATGTTCCTTTTTATCCCCCTTTCCATCTCTGGGACAGCAGAAAGGATCCAGATTTATCCACATATCCAGATTTACCCAACTAGCTTCCATATAATTTGGACCAGTTTGCAGTTTCTGAAACACACCCTGATAATTTCAGTCTAGTGGAAGACAACAGCCAGCCCTGTGATGTGTTTTTCTGATATCTGTGCGAATAAAAGAAGCATCAAGCTGTGCATAGCCCACAGTCATGGGAATATGTTGCCCAGCAGGCTCGTGCACCCAGTAGGAAGCAGGACTGTGGATGCCTGAAGCAGCTCTGAATTACAGGATGCTGTATGTCTGAATGTTTCATCTGTACAGATGAAACAAAATGAAAGAGTGGCCATTAACACACACAGGAGCTCCATTCAAGTGCCACATGTGAGCTCCATCCAAATGTATTCCTGTTTGTTTCACATGAAAGAAACCTCACCTCAAGCTCAAGTGTAGCCAGAACTTAACCCTTACAGAAAATTTAGGTCAGGGAGGTTCTGGGTGCTCTCTGGCCTCCATTTTACTTACTATTAATGAGATTAACTAAGAATGTATGTGTGAATTGCTCTAAACTGTTAGTCATAGGAAGCTTACAAATATCCAGCACTTTGCTTTAAGGGCTGACCTCCTGACCTTTACAATGGGTATCACAGTTTGAGACCTTGAAAGTAATTATTTATTTTTTCCCCCTATGAAAATATTCTCTAATGTATTTTACAAGTTTTTATCTCAAAGGCAGAATTTCTCCAGATTTACCAATTAAGGTTTTATCTCAATGTCAGTGTTTTCCTTTCTTGGTTCTTATCTAACTACATTTGTTGTACAAATAACTGCATGAAATTTTGCACATCACAGGACTGCACTGTGACCACCCAACTCCTGACATCATGTACCATAGCTAAATCATGCCCTCAATGAATCAGCTTGGAGAACGGGAGCACGATTCATGGGAAATTTTGTAAAATCTTTGTTTCAATTGAAAGGCTTTAGAAAAATCCAGACAACCCATTTTTCTTGATCACAAAATTCTTTACTCACATACACACACATGCACAGAATCCCTTTTCCCCCACGGGCTTCACCTGGCATAGGATTTGATCCTGGTGAGATCAAAGTTAATGGGAGCTAAGAAGAAAATTAACAATCTCGTCTACTATCAATTCACTTGTTCTTCCTATTATAAGTCGCTGCCAAAAAAAACCAAAACCAAACCAGAGGAGTTCATGTACATCTGTTTTCCATGCAGATTAAAACAGTTTTTTTCTGACAGCAGAGGTCATCTGGCACAGATATGCAAGCAAAACATGGTTTTGCTTGCCAAGCCTGGCACTTGGTTATGGCAAGTGCCTTGATTCACACCCATAGGTTTATCCTTAGGGTTAAAAAAATACTTGCAGCCTTTGGATCTGTGAAGCCTTCTGTTTATCTCAAGATACACAGCACTCTTTGAGAACTTTTAAAGCATTTAGTTAGGGGTATATATAGCAGAGTTCAATGGATATAATTTCTGTACTGTGGAGCATATATTTTTGCTATACATTACCTTCATCTTACATTGCCTTTTTACAAACGCCTTTTGTAAAATTGCACCCACAGCATAAAAGGCAAATTTTTTAAAACTTATTTTTCCAAAAGTATTCCTTAAAAAAACCACAAGGATAAATTGAGATATAGTGCTTCATTAAGTGTAGGCTTGCATCTGATCTCTGCAAATGAAAACCAGAGAAGAATTCAATATTGCTTTTTAACAAATCATCCATAAGTTTACCCAGAACACCTGTTATTCTTCAGCTTGAAAGCTTAATTTCAGGTCCTCTCTTGCAGCTTTTCCTGTAATTCCTACATCAATTAACCCCTCTTAAGTCAATGAAAAAAAATATGGTAAAGCCCACATTTAGTAACAACTACACCTGATGCTCGGACATTTGACATGAAATAAGCGATTTTATAGCAAAAGCCACCTAAAAAAAGTCAATTATCAAGAGAAGCAAACCACTCTTAGCACAAAAGCATTGCTTGTGCATAATTAACCTTTAGAACAATCATGAAGTGTTTCCCACTGGAAGGTTTATTTCATTCTGAATGTGGTATTACATCCTACTCTGAATAGCAGAACAAGCAGCTGTGTAAGATCAGTCATAGTTACTCATACAGACATTAAAACTGAAGAAAATTAACTCAAGGTTAGCATCACCTCCTCCTTCTGATCCTTAGAGTTTTTGATACAGGATGGACTCTGTCAGGTGATAACAATGTATTATTATTGTTGTGTTTTTTTTATTATTTATAATAATATTTTATTATTATAATCATCATCATCATCATCTTATTAAGTATTGGGTAACAAATACTGCTTTGTGGAACTGCATATTCAGTCACATCAAAGGTTCATTCCCAGTCCAATACTCATCTCTAGCAGTGTCTGTGGAAAGGCTTACAGATGGGGCAATGATATGGCAACATTTCTTCAGGCTCTTCTCTGCCTCTGTGGACTAAACACTGACTATATTTAACAGTGTTTAGTACAATATTCTTCTCTGACTGTGTCCACCCATTTCTGAAGCAGCACCTAACATCCTGCAGCAAGGAATGCTACAGGTTGTATATTCTATGGGGTAGAAAGACCTCTTCTCTTTCCTTTGTTTGGAGACTGCTGGTTTAATAGGCAAAATTTCTTTTATGTCCTCTTGTTCTTATTTCAGGAGAGATAATGAGGAGACATCCTGTTCCACAGTTGGTGAGATATTGTAAAAAGAGCCAGAAGAGTGGGGATCGATTCCCCCCTCTGATCTGCACTGGAAAGCTGTATTTTTAGCAGTGTGTAAGCCAAAGTCTGCAAAACATATAGCAGTACAATGACAGTTCATGCCACTTACCAAACACAGGGCCAACCATCCTCACAAACACTGTGTGGCATTAATTATTTAACCGCTGCCTCAAAGGCTCATTATATCCACTTTTCTGAAGAATGAAAGGAACCAGCAGGGAAGACAGTCAATTCTTACAGCAATCCAAGGGCAGAAATTCAATTAGAAATGGGTATCTTTTGCCCTGTTCTGGGAGCAGGCATCCTTCAAACTGTTGTATCACCCATATTGTGGCAGGTGCAGGCAATGTGCATGCAGCAAGGCTTCTTCTCCTCCAGAACAATCAAGGCATTCCTACATCCTGCTAAGCAGATATGAATCATAGAATCATTAAGGTTGGAAAAGACCTCCAAGATCATTGAGTGCAACCATTAACCTAGAAGCACCATGTTCACCACTAAACCATATCCCCAAGTGCCACATTCATATGCCTTTTGAGCACTTTCAGGGATGGTGATTCCTCCACTTTCCCAGGCAGCCTATTCTAGTGCCTGGTCACCCTTTCAGTGAAGAAATTTTTCCTAATATTCAATCTAAACCTTCCCTGGTGCAATTTGAGGCCATTTCCTCTTGTCCTTGTTACCTTGGAAAAGAGACTGACTCCCACCTCACTACAAACTCCTTGAGGCTCATAGGATTGCTGTTGAAGCCTGCCTCAATGTTTGCCCTAAGCTGATCACTGCTCAAGACTACACGGTGATGCCCTACACCAGAATGTGGTTTTAGACAACAGTAGCTAAGCAGGTATTGCAGCTGTGAGCATTTCTGAAGCATGAGTAACATATTCCTGAAGACTAAGTAAACTAGCCTGCCTCTCCCTTACGAGGTAAGAGAGGAGCTTTGGGAGACAGCATGCCAAAGCTCTCAGCCCTGACAGGACATCACCCCCCACCAGAGCCTCTCTCTGGAGCATTAAGAAAAGAAACTGGTTTCTCTGCAGTTAGCTGAAAGGGGCAACACATGCTACAGCTCAACAGCCTTGTGAACAGGGAGGCAGACCTGTGCACATTTTAGGATCATCAATTGAAACAATTGTATTGAAGCACTCAATAGCCATGTCAGGGTGGGTAGCTACAGAGGCAGAGAAAAAGATGCTGTGGGCATGCTACAGGCTCCCTGTACACTTCCATTCCTTGCTGCTGGGGTAATTTATGCAGTCTTCCTTTGGTACAGGAAGTTTTTCACACAGAGTTAAACAGGAACATAAGGGAATACAGTTTTAGAAGGACATCACTGAATTCTTGGGCAGCACAAAGGGCAAAACAATAGCAAATGGCATCTGTCTTCTGTTAGGATGAACAGCCTCTGCAAATTACAGCCCATATGAATTAGACCCATCCAAAAGGCTGATCAGTGTCATCTGATGCAGTCAGCTTAATTCAGGATATGACTCTTTGGTTTCTCAGTGCAATATAAATTAAAAAACAGTGGCAAATTAAATATGTATGGGGCCTCCATCAGATACAGAATATAAAAAAGGAGAAAGCAATATATAACTAACAAGGAGAATACACAGTAGGCAAAGGGAAAATGCAACAAACAGTCCCTGGCACCACAACAGGGCTGTGACAAAGTAACTGTCTGAGCCTGTCACATTCCGAGGGAAGACTAGAGAAAGACAGAGCATCCCCACAGGAGAGGCACACGTCTTGTAAAGCTTTTTACTGCTATGAGCTGGACTCTGACCTCATGGTGACCAATTGTTGAGTTGCTTGAACTAACTTTGGCCAGGTGAATCTAGAAGCACTCCTCTTATGGAGATTACCTACAAATATTTCAAAGGACTGAGAAAAAGGCACTGAGCTTCACCTACCTAATTTTTGCTACATGCATTTGCAAGTCACTTCTTTTTTCTCTCCTCCTCCCCTTCTGACAATGCTGAGAAAACCTCTGGTTTAATAGCAGAAGGCTGCTAATCAATCCAGCTCAAAATATTTTTATTAATGAACAAAACGTTTAGGAGAAAAACTTAAAATATTGCATGATTAAAAAAGTAAAATCAGAGAATATTTTTTATGCTCAATCTAGAAAACAAATTATTTGTCTTCAGATACAAATTTTTCCAGCATAAAACAAATATGCGTACCACCATGTGAGATGCCTCCCACATGTATATGATACTGTAATAATTAGGGCATTCTCCATAGCTGAGAGAGAACGGATTCAGTTTCCTCATATGCAAGGGCATTCTCCATAGCTGAGAGAGAACAGATTCAGTTTCCTCATACGCCTAAGGAGATTTGAACTCTTTGGAGTGAGACAATTGGAGGATGTAGGCCATTTTGGGGTGGGTGGCTGTAACCTCCTCCTAAAACTGCTCAGTTTTACAAAAAAAGTTAAAGACTCATTTCAACAGGAAGGTACATTAATGTGCAATAGGTGCTGCTCTCACAAGGCTGAAAGAAGTCAGCTAGCAGGATCCCTGCTCCCACAGCTGAGTACATGTTTTACACCAGCTGGTCATTGTACTAGCAGAGACAGGTAAATCATGGGAAAACATGGCCATGGTCAGGCATGGGATATGCTGTTTGCCAAAAGGACATGACCAAGAATAGCATAACGACATGAGGAAATTATGTCTTTACAGAAATTAGATTGCTAGGCTTTCTTTTTTGACTCCCTTCCCCATCTCTACTGAGAGCATATAGAGCTCAGCTTGCCATCAATCTATGATGCTGAGAGCAGATCTTTTTTTATTTACCAGGCAATTCATTCATCGTTTTCTGACAAGAGGGAAGATTAATAAGGTAACAGTAGTGCTTCGGAGAAGAAATGGGACTTAGATATAGTGATGACCAAAGGGTCTCTTCACTCTAGACACCAGGTGCACAGAGATTTCCCCTCCTTCCCCTCTCATTCAGTCTGAGCACATTCAACCTATCCTGCACAAGGTCACCTGCAGGTAGACCCTTCCTGCTGGACTCTGGAGCCTTGACAGAGATGGACAACCATTCATTCAGCTGTCAGTCATTCTGCAGCAGCAAACCCAATTATGTGTAATTATAGTAATGCTAGGAGAGAAGCCTCTGTAGTATATAAAACACTAAAAGGAAATCAGCCATACAATGCAAGGCATCTGAAATGAGAGCTCAGGGTCACAGGCAAGATTCAAATGCAGTATCTTGATTTAAAAATAGGAAAAGAAAAAAAAAATCAATCACCAGGCTCTCCCAAGGTATTTCACCTCTAATTGAAGAGTGAATTGTGTTTACTTAACTGCTTATGCTCTTGACTGTCTCTCAGCAAATGAATCGTGATTACACTACATAAAATTCAGTGTTTGGCTTTCTTATGGTCCCACAGGACTGGATTCCACACTTTAAGACACATATGTAAGAAAAGACTGAACTCTGAAAGATTGAGCACTTTCATTGCATAGAAAAGAAGAATGATTAAATACGGGTTGTAGCTTCCACCGCTAAAGAGTGTAAAGGAAATCCTGCCTATCTTAAAGGTAAAATACAGGCTGTTTCACATTCAGATTCACAATGGTCAGGGACCTTGTAGACTGCTGTCATCTTGGGTGTACGTAAAATCATATTATGACACAGATTTTACACACAGAAGGATCTCATTTTCTTCATAATGTGTATGCATAATTCTAGAGTCCTCAACCCATACCTATTGTAAAGGTGTTCAAAATCGATCAAAAATTCATCTTAAGTGAAAAATGACACAGACTTTTGTCTGGTGAACATATTTGTGTCTCCAATGGAAGCAAAATGAGGAACTCCGTGCAGCATTTATGAATCAAGAATAATCTATCAGAACAAACTAGGAATTTGAGTGAATGTGGACATAATAATGAGAAACACCACATGACTAAGAAAAAAGTTCCAAAAATTTCTTGTAAACCACTGTGGTTTAAAAGCCAGACCCCCAAATATATTGCTCATCGCCACTTACTTGAACATGATGGACCAGATTCTTGGGTCATCTTCTTGTAGCAAAATGGCTTTATAGCGGGAGTACCAATAATTGGGTAGAGTATCTCTATGTAGAAGAACTGCTGGGTACTGTGGTTGCTACATAAGTAGCAACTGATCTTCCAGACAGTAGATGGGATATCATGGGATAACTATGTCTTCCAATATACAACTCTTGTATGGCCTCTTGAAGAGGTATGGCTTAGCAGAGGCTTGTAGCAGTGGTGAATTGTGTTTGTGATGTTACTGGTCCTAGGGATTGGAAAAGTACAAACTTAGTTTAAGATAATCTGGTACATCATTCATTGAATACTTCTTGGGTGACTGTGCCACAATTTCTAAGTGATCTTAGCTGTTATGGTACTGCATGCTGAGACACAGGTATGTTACCTTCTCATCTAACTCCTGTAAGGCCATTAAGAATTATTCCCCCATCAGTTTTATCTGAAACAAGACAATGCAGAACCAAAGGGAAGTTCACTCACTCAGAAACAGAGGAGACCAAGCAGGTGGTAGAAACATGACCTTCCTCCATGAGGTCAAATAGCTTTATTGTGATTAAGCACTACAATACAGTATATATCCATAAAAAAACTCTATAGTGTATATAAATTATTCCTTCCATTCAGTAATTCTCTTTTTGTTTTCTTTTTTTTTTTTCCCATTTCCATTACAGCTTTGGTACAATGTGATTTTATTATATTTTTAAATACTTTTAGCTTCACAAACTCAACACAAAGTACAAAACTAGTCCGAATCGGGGATATTACAATCTACACAGTGGTGTTCAGTGGTAGGAAAAAATCTTACCTCAATGAATTCATGTCACTAGCTAAGCTATAAAGGCATACCTAGCAGACATGACAAAAATATGCACCATTAACCAGCAAACATTTTTTTTCAAAATTTATTTTACTTTTACTTTTTTTTTTTACAGATTTTTCCAGCAGCAAATCACTTGAGCATAGTCAGTACTTATGTCCTCAACTGATTATCCTGTTGTGTTCCTCTTCATTTGAAGGCCATGAGTTACTTGTCAAATAATGCACTGCTATCCTCATATATCCACTCTAAGCCACAGTGTCAGTACTTGACCTGCCACCCTGCATTGTTGATGCTCGCACAGTTTGTCCTGCAGCTGGCAGAAATAACTGGAACATTATTGGAGGGACAGTGTGGGGCAATCAACCGTAGGTTGTTCTGAGGGGCAGGAGGTATGACATTACAGTAGACAGGCATTCCAGTGGCTGTAAGTGTTCCTTGACCTGATTGATTAGGTAGCATGATTGGTTGTTGATATGATTGTTGCGGCAACCCTTGAGAACCCTGGGTCATTGGCACCTAGGTAGGAATATGGAAAGACGTAGAAAAAAAAGATAACAATTACTAAGCAAATTAAAGTAGGTTCCCAGTATCCCTATCTTCCTTCTACCTGAATTTCTGCCAAAATGTGTTATTTTCAGCTGCTCAGAACTGTTCTCATCCCTGAGCAATTTTTTTGCTAGAGAAGGACTAAAGAGAATTCCCTTTGCTCCTATCTCTGTCATGATCTAGTCGTTATTACCTCCTCTAGAGGTCTAGAAAGTATCTCTGCCATGACCTAGTGGCATATGAAATTCTGGGATCAGTGCAAACTGAAGACTTGACCCTGGTATATCTAGGCTATCTAAAAGGTCTAACCTTTTAACTTAATTGTTAGTCTTTAAAACACATTTTCAATGTGGTAATTCTGAAGATGTAAGGGGAAAATTTTACCCACAAGCAATTCCTCCAGTTCTGTCTAGGTTGCTGTAGTGTTTTCAGAGAAGCTGAGGGAAAAGGCAAATGGCTGCTCAATCAGTGCAATCTATTAAAATGAATTAGATGTCATTTAGTTTCTTGACTTTCCAGAGGGACCAGCAGGAAACATAAGCACAGGCCACCTCTCACATGCTCTTGGCATATCTCACAGAAAGTCGGTATAAAGTTGGGGAAATAAGTCTGGGTAACTTAATGGACTTGGTAAAAATCAAGCCACTGCCTTCCCTCTCCCCAAAACCCAGTAAACAATAAGCCATCTGGCTACGGCTTGTTATAGAAGACAGGGTGAGATCCTTGGCAGGAATCTCCACAGATGAGTAATTTTTAAGTGGATTAGGCAAAACCCTCAACTTCATTAACAGGGAACAGTACTGCACTGGCAAGAAAAAAAAAAAAAGAAGAAATGAATAACATTCTTATGTTTTTTAAAATTAATTTTCTTCACATGAAGAATTCTAATTCTTTCATCCTTTGTGACATTTTACCCTCACTGCAGGCTGTAATAAATAGCTAATTTTAAGTATTCCCAATTCAAAATGAAAATCAGGACTACTAAGACTATGTAAACAGGAAGCAAAGGAACCAATTTGACTTAGAAGCATATTCATCAGGAGGCCTCCTGCCACACTGTCTGAATGAAGTTATAAGACCATTGTGTGATACAAAAACTTAATTCAGTTAAGCACTCTCCAAGAAGAACAGTCTGTCCTTACAGCTCCCAAGTACCTGATAAGACGACATGGCTGGATACTGCACCATCATGCCTTGCACCTGATTTCCCTGTTGATTATTCATCAGGTTCTGGCTTTGGGGCGGCTGCTGCATTCCCATGAGACCCTGGAACCCCTGCTGCTGGTTTGGCAGGACAGGCTGGTAACCTGGAAGAAAAAGGATGTCTTCAAATATCCTGTTGTTTGTAGCAGCAAAATTAAAACTGTTCTAAGGAACAGTAAATGATCCCATCGTTTCTCCCTGCATTAGTCAAAAAGTTGCTTATATCTAGAGAGGCATTACTGGAAATGAAACTTGAAGGGCAATAAAGCAATACTGAGAGCTGACAGCCCTGGAAGGCTAATGTGTGCAGGCAGCACACTTTCATTATGCTCTTCAACTCTGTGGCAGAGACCACCACCTTGAGGGATGTCTGACTGCGGCACAGGACCGTAAAGCCCTGAAGAGACACTCGGTGCTACTGTCTTTTGGTTACTTCTTCAGAGACAAAAGTCCCAGCAACTTCAAGGATACCAGTTGGCATTCAGTCTTATCTGACAGTTTCTTTCAGGTTATGTTTCTTATCTTACCCTCTTATCTTTCTTGTAATGCAGCTCCCTAGCATGATGTAAACAGAGAAGGCTTTATTTAATCAAGAAGAGCATCTATATACACACTGGCTCCTACTTGCAAGGGTTTTTTATAATTAGAGTACATTAAGGGTCATATTTCACCCTACTAGTTTCATTTTCTTCAAAGGAGGGAAATCATAAATTAGGGAGTGTCTGGTCCCCTCCATTGCACAGTAGGAACACTGCTGACACACAGGTGACTGCGCAGGGATCAAAAGTTGATGCTTCTGTTTCAACCTGCAACTAACTCTATGTTCAAAGTCACCACAATGCTGCAGGTTTTCCACTGGGGCAGCTCCTCTAGGACTAACTGAGAAATGGGCAAAATTTGGATGATCTGGAGGGCCAAGCTGCCAATGAAGCAGAAGCATGGATGGGAAGTGAAGCATGAATGGCGTGCTGTTTGGCAGCAACACGATCAAGCCTGAGAATGAGTGCTGATGGATGCAAATGGGTTGGCTGGCTGATGTTAATATTTAGAAATGAAGGATTTTGCAGAAAAAGCTTGAAAGGAAAGGAAGATGCAAAAAGATCCTGTCCTTGAAAAATGTGGTCAGTCATACATATTACAAATCTATGAATAACTTCTCCTTAAGACATTTTGTATCCTTTAGCACTTGCATTTTTAACATGCAGTTATGCAGTGCACTATTAACTCTGTAGTAATGTTCTCAGAATAAGCATGTTTCAAAGGCGAACTACCAGAAGGAGCAGCTCTGTGTCATCTTTATATGAAAAATGTGTGTCACGTCCGCTCAATTTATATTCATGAATGCAGTACAGAGTTCAATATACTTCATGAATTGAAAATCATCATCCAGATATTTCTTCATTATGTAAGAAAAAGAAAGTAACGAATGTCTGTTTCTGCTAGTCTATTGTCAACGGATAGCTTTCCTTCAAAATCTTTTCTGATGCCAGAGCAATGTTGGGTACCTCTGATCAAGTTTCTGGCATTAAAGATGCCTTCCCACAGACATGAGATTAATGTCTCGTGTCAACCGAGCAAAATAAAAAAACCTAATTCCATGAGTGATTAACTTGGCCAGAATATAGCATCAAACATCTCCCATATTCACCACAATATTACGCATTCAGATTTGCTCTTTTCCAATGCCCGAACACAGTGTCAGCATATTTTTAGTTGCAAAAATTACTAACATCAGAAGTGCTGTAACTGAGTTTACAGAAGGCTTATACAGCAATAGTAAAATTGCAAGTCTTCTTCTGCTCCTCTATACCAATTATGGGGGAGGAGGGTATAAAGGACAGAAATAAAAAATTTAGCACTACTATTCTGGTATTTGCAAGACTGGAAGTTTAAGTAGAGAGGTGGCAACTGACAGCAGAAGTAGCAACAGATAATTCATCTCATGTCACTTGTGGTTGTCAAAGTAAGTCCCAGATGTGTAATGAATGATAGATAGATGGTGGACCAGAGATCAAGTGACACATTTAAGGAATGCAACTGAGCATTGGATTTGGGCTCACAGAGTTGCATTGTGATGCACCAGCACAGGGTGGTAGACTGGTGCTCTGCAGAGACAGACAGACACCACTGAGGTCAAGCAGAAAGCAGCCCTTCTGTTATCTCTAGCAAATATGATTGCATTACCAGTACTTTAGTCAGACTACTGCTAATGCTCTGCTAAATGTTTGAATACATAGCTCCCTTTTCACCCCAGCTTTGTGTTCTGTATTCTCCAAATACGATAAATTTATTACACAACACAGACATGACTATCAAACAGCATCAAAAACCTATGGAAATAATGAAGTATTCACCCTTATGATGAACACATAGGCATGATCTCCTGTGGGTATTTCAATAACAGAATGGATTTGGTTGGAAGGGACATTAAATATAATCTAGTTCCAATCTCACACACACACACACCCCCCCCCTGAAAATTTCCTCTGTATCAGCAAACACTGCTTAGTACATGACACAACCACTTCATGTTTTAGATGCAGGAACATGAAAAGGGCTTAAGAAAGCTGAGGTCCACTAGGCTATGGATTATTATTTTAACAATTTTATTACTCTTCAAGGACTTTAGCAATTTCTTCTGCCCATAGAGCATAGTGCACTCCTCACCCCTGTCCCAACCTGTAGAATACTGCTTACACCCTGTGATGATTTTCTGGGCCTTATACTCCCCTGAAAGTGAGGAGAGGACCTTTTTCCTAGTCCCTCCATGAGCCCTTTGCAATGCTCAGACAACACAGAGAAGCCTCAATACAAGCAGAAAAATACTTCACATGAACTCTAACATACTTCCAATTTCATTAGATGGAAGAAAAGAGGTTGTATCCTGAACCTTCTTAGACTTTAAGGGAAAATAAGTCACTTCTTTAGTCCAGAAGGAGGTAGTCTTGACTATTTGCTCCCTTGACTTGTGGGTGTAAACAGGGATATTTAAGAAGGTTACTGGCCTGCTTGTATCCTTGCAAAGATGCTGGCTGTCATCTTTCCTTACTAAATATTCATGGACTTCTTTTTTATGATCAGTACCTTTTGGAATTACATGAAGTTATGGATGTCAGACCTTACTGCAGAACCTCAGTACAGCATTTAGTCAAAATCCAGCATCATCCTCAAGGTTTTGCAATTCAAGTGAAGCCACTTCACTTTACCTGACAGCAAAGCTTAACCCTTTACTATGTTAAATATATGAAGAAAGATGCAAGTTCGCCCATTCCATTGAACATAAAAACCTGACAAGGTACAAAAATATCCTCCAGAAGTGAAGAGGGGGTACAGAGTATTAAAAGGTGAATTAATTTTTTATTAATTCACAACAAGCTCTACTAGCAAGAGAAAAAAATCCTGTGACAAAACAAAGAAGCAAAAGTCTGTTCTGCTAAATGGCTCCTATTTCAGCACAAATGTAAATGGAACAATTGGCACTCTACGTGGCAATCTATTTGGACGAAAAGTTGTTAATATCAGAAACCAGCAGCTCTGAACTTCCTCCCACAGCAGCCCAAATTCTCCATCTAACATTTGAAACAGGCCCTTCAGTGTTTATTGTGTGTTGATGTCTTTGTATGTTTTTGCATAATGGTCAGGCAAAAGAATGGATGTGGGAGAATTGAAACTAATATCAACTTTTCAGAAATATTTGTGAAACTAGATGATTCTAGCAACATTTTTTTTTGAGGGCACAGACTATTAGAGAGTGCCATTCCCCCAAAATTATTTATTTTGTACAGACACAGCAGTTTCAGTCCTCAACTCAGCTCTGCTATGCTTTTGACATACTACTTACTTTTCAATGAAATGAAAATAATACAGTGTTATCAAAAGTCTTGAAAACTGACTGCAGTGCATGTAAAACCACACATTGCTGGGCAGAGATGGATGTTTTGGAGCTACACAAGTGTAAGGAAACAAGTGAGAACAGAAAGTGGCACCATGCTTATGCAGCAATAGTTTTCTTTGCACTTGCTCTTTTGCTTATTAGCTTTCATGCTGCATAAAGGGTAATCCTTAAAAGCCGCTTTAATGTCCCCTGAGAACATACATACGTGGGTTATTTTCTAATGGCAGTACACATCAGATGAACCATCCTATTACTGGAAGCTCCAGGGCCTCTTTACTGCAATTACATCATCCTGCTCTATGTTGTATCTGCTACAAAGCAGGATTTTTTTAATCAGGGCAAACATGAGAGACATAGTTAAACAACTAGAAGAACAAATCATGTACAGAATTTCAATGAATGCCTCAGAGAAGAGATGAGACTTGGATGGGAGTTGAAATGGAAGAGTCCATCATAATTCTATGAACCTTTACAGTGTGCATCACCGTGCTGAAAGTCATCGAACTTAAACAGCCTAGGGGAGAAAGACTGCATGAAAGACCCACAAATGTTTTATTTTCCTAATGAGGCTATGCAGCTCAAAAGACAAAATTCAGTGGTCTTACACCTCTGCCAATAGCATCACCCAGAGCTGTAATTAGAGCATGTTTGGTGCTCTGCTGGCCTCAGGATACATCCTACATGAATGGCACATCCATGTTTGGAGGGACTTTTTCATTGCTCATTTTAGATTTGAAGCACATACTAGAAAGGCAGCTTTGTAACACATGTATGTATCAGCACTGCAGGTAACGAGTAATCAGCACTTTGTCTGAGGAGTGCAGCAATCTGGCATGAGTCCCTGAACTCCAAATCTTATTGTACTCTTACCACTTAAACAGAGTCCTTGCATCCAGGCCCATCCAATGCAAATGCATAAATTCAGTGGTTTTGATGTGACATGACTTGAGAGCTCACCTGTTCCCTTTCCACTTCACTCAGTGTAGTGCTGGGAGAAGATGAGATGTTGCCACCTAAAATGCAGGTACCATGGCAACACACTGTAGTGGCTTAGGTAAGCAAAGCCCCAAACAAAGTCAAAAGAGAAACCTCAAGTAGGGGTAACTGGGCCAGGTGCAATGCTACACAGATCTGGTCATGTTCCTGCCTGCTCTGCAGCTACTGCAGTGTTTTTGTGCTGCCATACACCCTCCAAAGTATAAAACAGCTCAATTCTCTGCTGCAGCTACCAGGAGCACTGGGAAGAGATTGAATTTGAGCTCCCATGGAAAAAACAAGGGGAGTGAGCACCGCCTCTTGGTGCAGACACAAGAGAATACTCTGATGTTCTGAAAACAGTCTAACAGCAGATTCTAGACACAGAAGGCACTTATATTTGCAGAAGACTCCCCCAAACCATCAAGGGCTGAGGAGAAAGCTAAAAACATGATCCAAGATCAGAAAGTGCACTTCTTCCAGAAGACCTAATGAGCTCACTCTGCTCAACTTATTTAAAAGTTGTAGAGGTATCTACAAGTAAGCAGTTGCACTGGTTTTTGGTCAGGGTAGAGTTAGCTTTCTTTCTAGTAGATAGTATAGGACTGAGTTTTGGATTCATGCTGAAAACAGAATAACAGAATATTCAGAGCTGGAAGGGACCCACAAGGATCATTTGAGTCCAACTCTGGGTCCTACGCAGGACATCTCCAATAATCACACCATGTGCCTGAGAGCATTGTCCAAATGCTTCGTGAATTCTTTCAGACTTGGTGCTGTGGCCATTTCCCCAGGGAGCCTGTTCCATTGCTCAACCACACTCTGGGTGGAGGATCTTTTTCTAGTATCTAACCTAAACCTCCCATGACACTTCAGGCCATTCCCTGGGGTCCTGTCACTGGTAGCCAGAGACAAGAGGTCCATGCCTGCCCCTCCACTTCCCCTCATGACGAAGCTGTATACAGCAATGAGGTCTCCCCTCAGTCTCCTTTTCTCCAAGCTGAACAAACCAAGTGACCTTAGCAACTCTTCAAATGACTTCCTCTCCAGGTCCTTCACCATCTTCACAACCCCTCTTTGGATGGTCTCTCATAGCTGTATTTCTTTCTTATATTGTTGCACCCAAAACTGCACACAGTACTTGAAATGAGGCCACACAAGGGCAGAATAGAGCAGCACAATCACCTCCCTTGACTGGCTGGCTATGCTGTGCCTGATGCACCCCAGGACATGGTTGGCCCTCCTGGCTGCCAGGACCATATGTCAATATGTTGACTCATGTGCATCAATATGTTGACTCATATTCAACTTGCCATGGATGAGGATCCCCGGGTCTCTTTCTGCGGCACTACTTTCCAGCCTCTCATTTCCCAGTCTGTAAGTACATATCCCATCCCAGGTGTAGAATCCGGCACTTGCCCTTGTTAAACTTCATACAATTGATGATTGCCCAGCCCTCACTGTGATAATAAAATAACATGGCTGGAAGAAAACCTAGAACCGTTTAGATTAGAAATAAAATTCAAAGTTTCCACAGACCCTGTAATTAACAGGCAGGCAATTTACCCAGAGGGGAAGCACATTTGTACCACTTGAAACCTCTAAAACTAGAAGGACAGCTTGCTAGAATATATTAATCCATTTAATAAGTTCTGGGAATAAAGATATTATTAGAATATGATCTTTATCCAGTATTATCCAGACCACTAAATTACATGTTCCAGACTTAAAATACTTGGGAAAATACTAGCCAGTTAGCTCTGAACATTTATCCTGTCTTCCAAGGAAAAGAACTAATCTTTTGTATGTGAGACAGGATCCTCTTTGCAGCCTCTCTCCCCTTTGATTGCATACTGCCAATGCCACTCAGTTCACTCCAAAAGCAGAGTTCACCTGCATATGGTGGATATTCTAAGTGTCATTTCTGGCCTATTTTAGTTTGCTTTGCCCTGGCTGAAGTAGTATGCAGTAGTACACTTTGTAGACTGAAGAACATGATCGGTATCTATTCTAGTGATTTTGCTAGGCTACATTTACCTTTACTTTCTAAAATAAACTATGAGCAAAGTATTAAAGTGGCTGGATGTGGCTTTTATTTTAAAATCATAGAAACTTATAATGCCCATGATAAGTTAC
>NW_008691135.1:62230-63964 GCF_000695815.1 Acanthisitta chloris | reverse complement strand
TGGGACTGTTTTCCCCCGGGATCCTCTGGTGGGTGACAGCAGCTGTGCTCTGCCCCACTGCGTGGCTTTAAAACTCAGTAAATACGCATTTATGGGGTTTTGGTGAGTCGAGGCTTGGGTTAAGGGGCAGGAGATGTGGCACCTGGGACAGAGAAGAGTAATGAGGGTGGTGAAGGGACTCGAGCAAAAGTGTTATGAGGTGATCATAAGGTTGGGGGTGTTCAGCCTGGAGAAGAGGAGGCTCAGGGGAGACCTTATCACCCTCTGCAACTCCTTGACAGGAGGTTGGAGTCAGGTGGGGGTTGGTCTCTTCTCCCAGGCAACCAGCAGCAGGACAAGAGGCCACAGACTCAAGCTCTGCCAGAGGAGGTTTAGTCTGGATATTAGGAAGGGATTTTTTACAGAGAAAGTAGTCAGGCATTGGAATGTGCTGCCCAGGGAGGTGGTGGATTCACCATCCCTGGAGGTTTTCAAGGTGAGACTGGATGTGGGACTTAGTGCCATGGTCTAGTAGCCACGGTAAGGTTGGACTCAATGATCTTCAAGGTCTCTTCCAACCAGGTTGATTCTATGATTCTTCATTTTTTTTCTCTTTTGTCCTCTGCCGGTCTGTCATTCAGTTGATGACAGGTGGGTCTCAGGAGTGACAAATACACACATTGGGTTATGATTGTACAATATTTGCATATCCTAACAAAAACAGACAACCACTGCAGTTAGTACTATAGTCGTATGTGTTTTATTTGCTGTTGGTCTAACACTTGAAATCTGTGCAGTTTGCTTTTTATAATCAACACTTTACCATTTGGAAAAAGTTGTCAGAGCAAACCCAGTGGCTTTAGGCATAGTTCTTTACCTGCTGTGTTGGAAGGAAGGTGATCCCTGCATATGTTGTTTGAGGACACCTGCAGGGATGGGCAGCCACCACTGAATTGATTTATAACCTTGTTTTTATGATTACTGGTTTTTAGCCTTTTCTTTTGTTTCTGTGATTTTCTTTCCATGGTTTTGTATCTTTTGCTTAACTAAAAGGCTTTACAAGTAGTATTTGTGTTCCAGTTTTGCTGATAAACTTCTCTGACTTTTTCTACTTTCAGCTATAGGTCAGATTGTTAAATAAGGTCAGTTTATTCATCAGAAAGGGACTTGGGAGTGCTGGTGGACAGAGGCTCAGTGTGAGCCAACAGTGTGCACAGGAGGCCGAGAAGGCCAATGGCATCTTGGCTTGGGTCAAGAGTAGTGTGGCCAGCAGGACTGGAGCAGTGGATCATATTCCTGTACTCAGCTTTGGTGAGGTCACACCTCAGTGCTGTGTTCAGTTTTGGGCCCCTCACTTTAAAAAGGACATTAAGGCACTTGAGTGAATCCAGCCAAGGGCAGTGAGGCTCAGGAAAGGTCTAGAACACATGTCCTGTGAGGAAGGGCTGAGGGAATTGGGTTTGTTTAGCTTTGAGAAGAGGCAGCTCAGGGGGCTCTCTATGTCAGCTTTGGTGAGGTCACACCTCAGTGCTGTGTTCAGTTTTGGGCCCCTCACTTTAAAAAGGACATTAAGGCACTTGAGTGAATCCAGCCAAGGGCAGTGAGGCTCAGGAAAGGTCTAGAACACATGTCCTGTGAGGAAGGGCTGAGGGAATTGGGTTTGTTTAGCTTTGAGAAGAGGCAGCTCAGGGGGCTCTCTATGACTACCTGACAAGAGGTTGTAGAGAGGTGGGGGATGTCTCTCCTGGCTGCCGG
>NW_008691135.1:32859-62171 GCF_000695815.1 Acanthisitta chloris | reverse complement strand
CCTGTTAGGGTGTTCAGGCGCAGGAATAGGTTGTCTTGGGAGATGGTGGAATCGCCATCCCTGGAAGTGTTTAAGAGGCATCTGTATATGATGCTGGAGGATGTGGTTTAGGGATTCCAGCAGAGTAGCAGGTTAATGGTTGGACTTGATGATCTTAGATGTCTCCTCCAACCTTGATGATTTTGTGATTCTAGGTGTGCATGGAAAAAACACAAGTAACTCTTTCAGAATAATGTCACAGGCATGTGTGCCAAAGCAGAATTGTAGTTCCAACTCACGTGTTTCTCTAGAAGCTTAAATACTGCTTAATATGCTGCCCGAATGAATGGAGTGCAGGAAGGCTTTAGTAATTCATCTAAGGTCATCTAAGGACAAATGTGGGAGGACAGTCCAAATCCTTATCCTTATGTCTTGTCTGCAAAATGCTTCTGCTGATTTGAACTGCTCATTTCAGCAAGTGTGGGTGTTTTAGTAATGTCTTTTACACACTACTGGCCTAACATTTTCAATTCCTGCAGGTAACCTCCCCTCCCCAATATGGTTGGTTGAACTTTGCTTTTTAAGCTTTCTATTAAGCATTGCAAAGTAAATAATTTTTTTCTGATGACCTCCTCTTCCCATTCTTGTCATTAATCTTTTTGGTGTCAACTCTCAAGAAGCAGGGAATGTCAAGCTAAATGTGGTGGTAACACACTGTCCTGCACCCTGACGGTGGGAAAGATAGGTTATGGATAAATACACATCTAGTTTTTTATGTAAAACTAGGTGAGTAGTGAACTGATGCTGTGCTTTTCTACAGTTGTATCTAGAACATTACATAGAGATGCAAGATGCTTTTCATTTGTGTGACACTTCAAGGAATTCAGAAGGGAGCAAATAAAAATTGAGCAACAGTGTATGTAATACAAAGGTTAGATAATGAAACAGGAAGAGATCAATGAAAACTCAACTTTTGCACTGTGGAGGAGAGGGCTGTAGGACTACAGTTAGTGCACTGAATCACAGGTCATTCCTATTCTAACAGTAGCTTCCTTGATGTAAAATTATGGAAGGTAATTTCATTGTATTCCTCTGCTAGCTATTAAATTTTCTAAAGCTTCCTTTTCTTTATCAGTTCGGGAAAAGAGTAGTGTAGATACGTAATTGGGTGAATGATTTTGCAATATATTCCCACAAAATGCAGGTTAGAAGACCCACTTTTTTGTCTTTCTTGAAATAGTTTTGCATTTCCATTGACTTGTGTCTACAACCCCTGCTTGCTTTTTAGTCGCATCTGCCTTTATTTTGCAGCTACAAGTTTGAGTTCATCACTTAACCAGTTACTGGGTGTCTCCTGGTAGTGCACAACAGTGTCCCCTCATTGTATTTGAATCCCAGTGCTCAATATTATTTCAGGAGAACAGTGAGCACCTTGTGTCAGGACACCCTCTGTCACCACCTGAGCATACGCTCCATTTCTGTCATCTGTTAGTGACAGAGTATTTTCTTCCACTCCCAGGATGGTTAACTGTGAGTACATGTAATCTGAGGCAAAGGCCATGCCACTGATGTGCTCTGTGCATGGCCAGGAAGGGTCATGAGCCACAAACTCTTTCTTACCCCTAAGTCAGCTTTTTTCCCCCCATCTTTTTTTCCTCCAATCTTGTGGTAAGCTGTAGAACTCATGGCTTTATAGGTATAATAGGACACATTGGAGCTCTTGGAGCCATCAGCTTCCACGTGTTTCAAAGGCATGGATAATTAGAAGTGCAGATCACAGGACTGGGGTTGATGTGGGAGTGGAATGGTTGAAAACAAGATGAAAAAACTTTTGAGGGATCATCTGAGCAACCTGGTCTAGTGGAAGGTGCTGGAGCTAAGTCATCTTTAAGGTCCCTTCTAACCCAGGGCAGTCTGTGATTCTGTGGTCTGTGCCTTTTCCCCTTCCCTTTAGAGCTGGGTCAGGTTTTGCTGACCTGTTCCTAAGAGATTTTCATCAAGCTTATTTTTCAAACTAGCCCCCCATCGGTGGAAGTTTTACAGCTTCTAAACTATTAATGTGTTTCATTGCCTTAATTACAGCTATTAAGATATATGTATAAATACCATTTCCTTTCATTCTTTAGGCCCCTGTATCTGGAGATAGATATGTGTTTTTCTTCTCTAAAGGTTTTCCTCAAATTTTTGAAATAACAGGCTTTGAACTCCACTTTATTTATGTGATCTCTTTAGCTAGCAATGAGCTAATTACTTTTAATTCCAACCAGTAACTCAGTTCCTTCAGGACAGGAGCATTTGCTGTAATTATTGGCTGCAGATGTAAACAGTGACTGTCTTGCTATGGAGAAACTAAGGTGGTACTTGCAATAAATAATGATAAGTTGATCTGGTTGTTCAGTTTTCTCCTTCTCTTTTATAACTGTATTCAATTTATGTTTCTTAGAACTATTTAAAATTCATACCTCGTTGGGGTTCTTTGTGGGTTGTGACCCATGGTTTAAAACTGTCCTTTAAATCATCTGCTCTCCCATTTGGTTCATAGTTCTCATAACATATGATGTGAGAATTGAATTCCAGGCAGACAACACCAGTACTGAATAGAATAGGATTGTTTTTGTGTGTGCTTTTATTGGAGTACTTGCATTTATTTTATTTTTATTTTATTTTTTCCTCTAATAGCATTATGCTATTGCCTCTCTGTCATTTTGTGATCCAATGGAGCCCCTGGCTCCTTTTTGGCAAAACTGCTCTCTAGCTGGTCATTCTCCATCTCTTCAGTTATTTATTTCCTCTAACAATACTCATACCTTGTCCCTGTTGCATTGCATCCTGTTTGTCTTAGATTATTTGTCCAGTTTGTCAGAACTGCCTTGCCTTCCTGGGTGTTTGCAGCCCTCTCCTGATTTGCTGTTATCTGTGTTCCCAGGCCAGGTACTTTATTTTGGCATATTTGGGTCATGGATGTAAATTCTGGTTGGACCAAGATGAGGTCCTGAGCCCTCTCTGAAACTCTGCTGCAGATAAACCAAGTTTAACTGTAGTAATTATTCGTTACCTACTGTTTTCCCAGCTGTTTTGTACCTGCTTAAAAGTACTTTCCTTTGCAGCCTTCCTACTTTATAGATGAGAATGTTATGTGACAAAAGTGCAGTTGAGATGTTTTTCCTCTACCCACTAAGCATGCTGCTTTGTCAGAGAGGAAAACTTGTTTACCTTGTATTGTTCCTGAGGAGCTGATGGTGCCTTTTATTTATGATGTTATTTTGTTAAGTGCTGTATTAAAAAAACCCCAACAAAACACCTGCTTGTACTTTTTCCAGTATTTTTGAGTGTCCTGAAGTTGTGTTGACTAACCTATGAATTTCTGGATCTACCTTTCTCTCCTTTTTAGAGACAACTTTTCATTTTCCTTGTATTTTGGAACCTTACCTGCCTGTAAGTGAGGCTTTGGAGAAAGCTGTTAGAGGCCATTGTGTTGCTTAGAAACTTACCTAAAGATTTTAGGGATGATTTTAGGAATCTCACAGTGTTAAAAATACATAATTATGTAGTCTTTGATATACATTTCCCCTACTCAGATCTATTCCTTTTATCATTGCAACAAATGGTATTTTTCTTTATTATGCTTAACCTTTCAAATAACAGTGGAAGCAAAGAATATACTAAACCACTTTTCAGTGTATGGCATTGTTTCTCATATTAATGCTTTAATTGCAAATCTCATATTAATGCTTTAATTGCAGAGCTCCACAGTTATTGCCTTGCATAGTGTGGTGTTTCTCTCTTTCACCTTCCTTCCAGAACTCCTGGTTTGGTCTCCTGTTTGCTGATTTTTAAATAGTTTCTAAAGCATTAGCTAAAGGATTATCTATTCAGAGAAATGCCCTTTGGAATTGTTAAATGATTTTACCCCAATAAAAGGTCTAAACTTCTCTTGCTCATTCTAATCTTTCCAGCTCTCCAGCTGGGCTTCTTAGCGTGTCAGCTTGTTAAAAATAAATGTTAAAACATACTCCTAGAGTCAAGTTAGAAGTTAATGAAAAATAAAAGGGTAACATACTCTAGTGGTTGTATAGGTAGGTAATATATATATGTCTTTTACATAAACTGTTAAGAATATGTGTTGTTTATCAGGTGATGCTTTTCAAAACTTCTCTACTCATTGGCAACTTTTATTTTTCCAGCATACACAGCTCAGGCAGAGGAGAAGACAGGCTCTGGCACTCCTACAGAAGCTAATGCCAGAGCCTTACTGGCTTGCAATGGACCTTTAGAGCATTATGACTTTCTGATTAAGCACGAAGGGCTGAAGAATGATGAGCAACAAAGAAGAGTTGTGCAGCACCTGCAGAAGTTGCACGACAGCCTTAAAGGCTACAGCATTGGTTCAAAAAGTCTTTTCTCAAAGGTGAGACTTACAATGATAAAATTTTTTTGCATTTATATTTGCTCATAAGAATGTGCTCAAAATATAAAGAAAGTTCTGTCATTAAGACAAGTCTTATTTTTGCAGCTGGGCCTTTACAGATAGATCACTCTTCATGTTCTGTTCTTTCTCTTTTGGTTTGTAAAATCCAGTGGCATTGCAGAAGTACCAAATTAAATATTATTGAAATAATACTGTATGAAAATCTGATATGGTTTTAGTTATGTACTCTGCCTGCCTTTCAGAAATGTCATTTGCCTGTAGGAGAGAGGTGACTAAACCAGGTCTTAATTCTCAAGCACAGAATTGTCAAGGTTGGAGGAGATCTCTAAGATTGTCAAGTCCAACCATTAACCTGTCACTGCTGTAATCCCTAAGCTATATTCTCCAGCATCAGATCCAGATGCCTCTTAAACACGTCCAGGGATGGTGACTCCACCACCTACCTGGGCAATGTATTCCAGTGCCTGGACACCCCAACAAGGAACATGTCATCTGGTCTGAATTTCCCTTGTCTCAGCTTATGACAGCTTAGTCCTCTCCCTGCAGCCATGGCAGAACAGACCATCCCCCACCTCTCTACAACCCTCTGTCAGGTAGTTGTAGAGAACCATGAGGTCAAAGCACTGGTGTTATACATGTGTGTTTGCATTGAATATTATATATACTGTCTGTATTCAAAGAGATCTTCCACAAGTAATTCCACATTATAATATTCATCAGAAGTTACTTTTTAAGAAAATTCTTTCCCATGTTGTTAGTTGCCAGGTGAGGTAAGGAAAGTAGACAGAGGTGTGATCTGCACCCTTGTTTATGTTTTTTGGGTCATCACAGCTTTTTTCAAAGGATTGGCAGAAATTCAGATGTATCCCTGTTGCATAGTTGCTTTAGCATTAGTAATGCTATTAGCCTGCTGTTGCATCTCTATAACCTTTCCCTGAAGCTCTTGGCACAATGTTTTTTAGAGTCTCTTTGGCAGTATTTTCCATGTCTTGCTTTCATGCTGTTATTCTCAGAATGTTGCTCTTGTGGCCTTGCACCTGCAAATACTGATAGTATTGTTTGGCAGGTCCTCATGGGAAGCAGTAGAACTGGTGTGAGATTTCCTCCTCAGCTTTCCTTGCCTCTTGTTTTGTAGATTTGAGTTTACATCCCAGAAAACCAAACAGCACCCAGAAAAGCAGATAAGACATTTAATTACTGGGTAAATATTAGGCAATCATAGATGTGCACAGAAGCTGAACAACCAGTGGAATGTGCTTCATTTGTGCCTGATTAACATACCTCAGTCAGCAGAAACAGCCATAAGCTATGGTGAGGGAAGACAACAAGAACAGCGTGTTTGACTCAGTCTGATAATAAAAGTATAGTTCTGGGGGGAAAAAAACATGACAAAATACACATTGCCATCATCATCTTCACTTTCCCTGTGTGCTCTGGACGGACACTTTCCTGCCCCTAGGAAGCTGTAGGGGTGGTGACTCCACCACCTCCCTGGGCAATCTATTCCAGTGCCTGAACACCCTAACAGGGAAAACATTTTTCCTAACATCTGAATCTCCCCTGTCTCAGCTTATGACCCTTCCATTTGTTGATGGAAGGAGGCAAACTAGACACCTAGGAAGGAGCTCTTTTTTGTTGCGAAGAATCCTGAATAGGAAGTTGGCCTGGGTTATGTAGGAGTTATGTAGGTTTATGAGTGTAAGTAGTTTTGTAGAAGGCATCTCTAGGAAGTACTAATGATACAGGGCACGGGTAAATCCTGTATTTGTGAGAACCTCATTGGCTCTCTCCTCTCGTGAAGGCCTGGAACTTTGCAACTTTGAATGTGCTAGGAAGGGAAAGATAAACCTTATGTTTTTGTGATAAAACAATTGGGTTTTCTTTCTGTTTCATACTTAATGGGTTTTAATAAATGTAAATGGAACAAATTGATACATTTTCAAAAAAATCAGACACTTCAGCAGTTATGCTTAGTATTTTGTAGATGACCTTTTGCTTTTTCAGGAGGGTTCTAACGACTTGACTGGCCTACCTTTAGTAGGAAACTGTATTGAAAAGAGATTTATCTAGTGGCAGTTTTTTAGAAATAAAAAAACCTGGTGCTTGGCATTTCAAACATTCTCAATTTTCCCGGATCTGTCATTGAAGAGAATGTGATTGAGAGGCTTCTGTGAAAAAAAGTTGGGGGTGGAAGAGAAGCCTCTCTCTATTAGCCTCTTCTGTAGTCTGATATTCCTTATTTTATTGCCTGATTTCTTCTGTGATAGAATTGCAGAAGTTTCTTCTGAAGTAGCAGTTATTCCAGCAACAGAATCTTCTGGCACATGTGAACCATTACAAGAACGGCCCTGTTTGTTTTTGGTTTGGTCTTAATTTGTCACTTTTAAAATAAATAGTTTTATTCACTAAAATAAGGTAAAGGTAGGATTAGGGTGCAAATATCAGTATCAGATACAATAGAAGCATTTCAGTGTTTATCTAAGAGACTTGTATTACCTGACAGGCCAAAGCTTTCTGAAATGAGTAGTCTGGGGGGACACACGCGCAGACACACCATGACACCAGATATTTCTTCCACGATAATGGAATTCTCCATATTTTGTTATGATGTAGGTTTTTTTGGGGCATCAGCTTAGAATGAATTTCAGGGAAAAAAACAATTAGTCTTGCTGCCAACCAAACAGGCTTCTGTTTTTCAAAATGGTTACTCAAATTTGAACGAGGGCTTTGATCTTCAACTTGGTGAAAGCATGGCTTTGTGTGTTGAGATATTTTGAGATCCTCTGAATTCAGTTTGCATAGATGTTTCAGATATCTGTCTTTTCAAAATAGTACCAATTGGGGCATCTTAAGAGTTGTTGAGTTGCTGTGCTAATGACTTGAAATAAGCTCAGTTGTAAGCGAGGTCATGTTTTTGAAAAGAGGTATGAACAATAGTAAACACCATTCAAAATCTTGAAAATGTCCTCAGCTACAACAGCTACCAAAATGGAGGCCTGAAAGTCTGGGATGAGAGGCAGTTTTGTTAGTGCTTAAAAACGAAATATCTGTGCTGGGAGACTTGTCTCTTGAATTTTGCATATTTTAATTGGCCATCTTAGTGTTGAGATGCATTTTTACTTAAAAGTTTTTCAAATCAGAGTGTAAGTATTCCCAGGAAATGAGCTGGCTGTTTCTGGTGTCTGAGCATGGGAGAGGGTGGGAAGATGTTGGATGTTACTAAAGATATATAAGAAAGAATGTGAAGTTGTCAGAATGAAGGAGATGTTTTGACCAATATACTTCCTTAGATGAGACAGGGTATTGATTGACTGAAAATGAAGTTTAATCAAAAAAGAAGAATCTGATGTGATAGGATCAAAGCAAGTCATGCAGTTTGGAAACAAATGTGTAAAATGGAGATTTGAGCAACCTGGTCTAGTGGAAAGTGCCCCTGCCCGTGACAGAGGGTTGGAACTAGATGGTCTTTAAGGTCCCTGCCAAGCCAAACCATTCTGTGGTTCTGTGGAAACATTTTTCTAACACAGGAGAGAATTCTGTAAATCTGGGGACACTAGTGTGTGTCATCTTGTGGAAGAGTGAATAGTTTTAGGATATGAATAATGTTCAAATTAAAATCTGTAAGGCAACTGGTCTATAAAAGGGAAAAAAAAGCCTTCTGCTGGAGCATATCCTGGTGATACTGAAATTCAGTGAAGCATTTAAGTTATTGCAGAGTGTCGTAGGAATTAAGGAGCTTGGAGAACTCGAGCAGTTTGACACGTTGGTGGTGATACCCTTATTCAGAAGGATGTGGGAGCCTTATACATCCATCTAAGCATTTCAAAGTTCTCCCCTTCAAACTTAAATTTAGTGCATCACTCAATATCTTTGGTTTTGTAAATTTTAAATATTAGCTTTAACATCCTTAACTCTTATCATTGGTGCAAAGGAAAACTTATTGTCAACAAATTGAACATTATTATACTGAGACCCCAAATATACCTCAGGATAATATGGAAATGAGGAGAAAGAAGCTCATTCATTTAGTTTGTTGTTCTACATCTCCTATTTTCTCTGTTCCCTCCCTGACATAAACAAAACTACCCTTATTTTAGGGTAACTGGAGGATCTTCTACATTAGATCTCCTCCCTCCTTCTCTCAGAGCTTGTGTTTGAATAGAACCATCATCAGTGTTCTGCTTTTTGTCCCCACATTCCATTGGCTTTCCTGCCTGCCTGCTGAGCTCTACATTGAATCAAGAACATTGATGGGACTTTGTCAGAAATCCTAGTGGAAGTTTCTCTTTTTCTTACCCAACTTTGACACTTCAGAAGATACATGAGAACAATTAAAAAAATAGTTGAAAAATCAATTTAATGAAAATATATGTATTAAAATTTTATAAAAATATATGTAAAATATACTGATTGAGTTTACTTTATCAAAGTAAAATATATGTTAAGGAAAAAAGTCCCCCAAACCAACCCAAGAATATAAAAATAAATTCTTAGTATTACACAACACCTGAAAGGATTGAGGAAGTGAATGTCCTGAAGGTGTCAATGATGTCACTTCTGGCAGAAGTAAAATATTTCTTACAAACTTCTGTAATTGCTCTAAGAGGTTAAGAGATTTTCTGAGGTGTGACTTGCTTTTAGCAATGATCAGCTCCAGCAAATGTGTTTGGATCTGCCACAGTATCCATCTTTTTTTTTTTTTTCTTGTCTTCACAAGGAAACTAATTACATTTTTAAATCAACCAGAAGGTGATTTATACTTTTATGGAGCCCAAGCCTTTATATTTGTTTCCTTTAGTAAAGAAAAGCCCCCTTTTCTGTAAAATGTTTCTAGAAATAAATATGTCTAAGAAGACAAGTATCAAGATGGTTAAATGTAATTAGTAAACACTTTGCGATGAAAAAAAAGGTAAAAAAAGGTAGGCATTACTGCTTGTTTTGATTATATAACTTTTACAGAGACAGGTAAAGCCACACTGCACAGTGATTTGTTTTTCTAGCTTTGTGTCCTTCCTTCTGAAAGTGCAAATCACATTAATAGAGGCTTTTTGTGTAAAAAATGGCATGTGATAGCCCTTCACCTTGTTAAAATGACTGTGGTTAATATCAAATTACAACCAAAGAAATTTAAGGATGTCTCTCATTTGGATTTTTTTTCCCCTTTCTTCGCTGTGTAACTCTGAGCATCACTCCTTTTATGGAGTTGCAAGCTCTTGAAAAGTACACACTGAAAAATGCTCAACAGTTAATTGTCTTGCAGTGCTTTCAATGCACAGGCAAATAGTTGCAGCCATATCTATTAATGAAATGGTTCAGAACATCTGAAACTTTGTCCAGCCACAGGCTGATGATACAAATTTTTGATTACCCTATGAATATAGCTCTAAATTCAATCTAAAGGTGAGTCTTAGATAAGAGACTTCCTTGCATATTTCCTGAGTGAACTGGTGCTACAGACCTGGGATGTTGCCCTTTTGCCTTTTGGTCATGTGTTTTATTACATGTTTAATTAGTGTTTCGCTCCTGACTTCTTTCTTTCTTTAACATGGCACTGTATTTTGAGAAGTGCTTTAGATTCAATTTTTTTAGTGATTGCCCAGCTGAAATGAGACCACAAGGTTGCAGGCTTACTTTTCCTCTGTGTTGGCTCAGCACATAGAACTCAAAACTGGAGCACTTCAGCTGAATACTCTGTTGCAGTGGTTTTTGTGGATGCCAGTTCAGTTCTGTGGATTTGATCAGAATTTTGTTAAGTTCTCCATTTTTTTTCAGAAACTGTTTCGTTTTACATGGAAGTGGCTACACACAAATACTGGGGGAGTATTGTTTCAAATTCAATGTCTTATTGGAAGTTTTTCCATAAAAATATATATCTGAGTAAAATAGAATAAACCATCAGGTATCACAACATATGTCCTGAATAATATTAAGCAATTTAAATTTTTCAAGCAGTATTCATTCCAGATAAGCATAACTCACTTGAGAAAATGGTTAATAGAAGGCACACTTTGAAAATATCTTTTTTAAAATATGTTTATATATAGATACACACACATGCATGTGGATACAGGTACATATTTTTACTGTGACTCCATTGATTTTAATCATGTTTAAACCAGAGATGATTCTGCCTTTAAGATTCAAAGCTGGGGACCTACAATGCTCACTGACTTCGCAATACTGCTTTTCTAAATCCTAATAGCTTGTCTTCAGCAAAGCTGCTCTAATAGTGCATATACCTATGAATACTACAATACTGCTTAATTTTATATCCTTTTTCCTAGGACTGTTTGTTCAAATGGCTTAATGAGGGAAAGGGTTTGTTTTGGTGGTGCTGGATTGGGGAACATGACATCATTTCACATGTGTTTGGATGAAAAGGCATGTGTGCTGGGGCTGGGGAGGGAATACTGTCACAGTGAGCTGAAAAAACAATAAACCCCAAACCCTGCCTGTGTGTTTTGCCTCTTGTATGGAATTTGCACAAGTATAACACTACGATTGCTTACCAATTCTGAGCTAATGATTTATTCAAGGTTACACTTTGCTAGTTAATGCTGCTATCATGGTTAAGTGTAGCTGCTTTCTCACTTTATCACAGCAGTGTGCTTGCTTTTCTTTACCTCATAGTCATATTTATTCTTGTTCTCTTCATTTGCAGCTCTTTGCCAAAAACAAACCCCCAAAAGGGCTTTATGTCTATGGAGATGTTGGTAAGTTTCAGTTGCATCCAGTGAAATTTTCTCTGAATGCAATGCCTGCTCAAATTCTGAAGTGTCTAACAGCTTTATATTTCTGTAGCTTTATTGCTTTAATGAATTTGACAGGATGAATTTTCTTCCACAATTTCATGTTATTTGATATAATTGCTCCATGTACATGAAGTTATGCACTTGGATCAAAATGGATCAAAATTTTAAAACGAATAAAAATGCAGTTGTTCAAGTTTTTGAACAGAAAACATAACTGTTCTTCAGAGCAGCCTGGTCTTGTTCTTATTCTGTGGAATAAGTATAGTTTCATTAATTCAAAGCTAACAAACAATTGTAATCAGTACATACTGTTATGAAATTAACTACCCATTGGGTGTTTTGTGTGGTTTGCATTTGAAGGTACAGGAAAGACAATGGTGATGGACATGTTCTATTCTCACTTAGAAGTAGAAAGGAAAAAGAGAGTCCATTTTCATGGCTTCATGCTGGATGTACACCAGAGTAAGTGCAGACACAGGTATTTACAAGAAATATATGAAATATGGTATCTATAGAGTCTGTCTCATTCTCAGATTCATGTTAATCACTGTAAGTTTTTAAGCAAAATAAGAGGAAAAAATAGGAGAAAAGTTAAAGCATTTTAGCATTGTCTGTCGCACCAGCAAAGGTGTTATATTGCATATCATTTGAAAGAGAAATATTTATACCTGATTGTATAGAAACTTAGGTGTATTGTTTGGGATGAAATGTTTTCCAGTTATCAGTGAACTTAGATGAAATCTGAACAAGGCAATTACTAAAACTGAAACTGTAAAGGTTAAACTCTATCTGCATTTTGAATAAGCAGTAGCTAAATAAGGTAAAAATGTCCACGAGAAAGGGAACTATTCTGGTCAACTGTCTTAGTAATACTGTCAGTAATTTAGAGGAAAAAAAGAATAGAAGTTCATCCTAAATTTCAGAAGATTTTCTGACAGGGTGAATAAAGCACTTTGTTTTGACTGAGGTGCTATTTTAGATATTTTAAAATTTGTTTCTATTTCTAAATTCTGTGACCTTATAGTACTCTGAAATTGTGAACTATTGCAGTAATTTACAAGTATTGTGACAGCTGCATTGTTCTTGGGAGTCTTTCATCAGTGTGAACAACTTCAGCCACTTTTAGTGCCCACTTTTCTGTCATCCTTGGGTCCCTCTGGAGATTTTCTGTTTCCATTTCTTTTCATTGGTGCTTAACCTTAACAAAGCTTCTTCCTGCAGGATCTTTGTTTTCCCTGTGTTTGTTTGTGGTCAGATGGAATACAATCTGTGAGACAATAAAGTGTGGATGTAATAATCTCACCTTGTGCCAGTATCATTATCTTCACATTTTAACATGTAGCTGAGTTGCTCTAAATGCATTCTAAGAATGCCTTCAGAGCATGCAATCCACAGAGCTGTGCCACTGATTTATAAACACCATAAGGACTTTTCATACTCAGAGAGAAAATTAAGGCAGAAAATGCCAAATTACAAAGTGAAATGGAAACTAACATCATGAATTGGAGCAAGATAAAACTGTGATTTGTATCAGTTTTTAAAAGGTAAGGTATAGGTGCAGAGCATTCGGGAGTTCTTTGGGTTTTGTTTTACATGTGTCAAAACAAGAAGATATGAATTGCAGAGTCTATGAGCTTTTAGTTGTTGTTAACAATTGTTTTTAACTGTTTTCCCCTTTTGAAGTTGGACAAAATTTGAAGCTTTCTTATTTTTACTGGACTGGGTTACTTTTTTTTATTTGGTAGCTAAATAATTTTGTGCTTCCTATCTTAGAAAAAAAATTGTTCTTTTTTGTTTTGTCAACTGAGGAATACATCGCCTTAAGCAGAACTTGCCAAAAAGAACAGCAGGATTTATGGCCAGATCCTATGACCCAATTGCACCAGTGGCAGAGGAGATAAGCAGAGAGGCTGCTCTGCTTTGTTTCGATGAATTTCAGGTAAGAAGTCAGAGATTGCTCCTTCGCTCCAAGGGAAACTTCATAAAATGATTTTTGATCTTGAAATATGACACCTGTTACTGCTAATATAATCTTTGAATCACTGGCCAGTGGTGAACTGTGGAAGTTGAAGAGTAGAAGTCATCTGAAGATGGTGAGTTGTTTTTTTCCCCACAGTAGGAAACATGCAGGTTGGCAGTGTAAGTCCCCTTACAGTGCTTTCACTTACCAGTCTAGCTACTGGTCATACTGGTTGGTATTAGAGTTTGTCAGGAGGCTCATGAATACTTCAGGGCAGGGACCATCATCCTGTACTGAGTCAGTCCAGTGCTGACTGGCACTGGCTTGGCATACCTGGTCTTTGCTGTAGTTCATACAATGCAACAAAATAATCTCAGCTTGATTAAAGATGTGTAAATAAGATGTCAAATTCAACCTAAATTCTTTCCTAGGGTTACAGGAGTTTTTGGCATGACAGTGCCAGATTCTATCAACTAACATTTTAAGAAACTTATTGAATTAAATGTGAAAATTACAAATAAGTTATAAAATGATCTTTGCTCAAGCTAACTTGATTATTTCACTTATTTTACACAGCTTGTGAATTTCGTTTTAAGGGCATGTCACAAACGTAACTGTAAAACTGCTTTATCCAAATGTTGTTAGTAGAGAAGCTGGAGCTATTTAGCAGCTCTAATCAGCTGAGATTTCTTTTTACTTCAGAGAGAAAATGCAGAGCAAGATAAGAAGAGGCCTGTGTTAGTTCTCATATCACCAATAGTAAAACAATAACCTATTAACTGTAGATTGTATTACGCTGTTGAATGAACACATATCTGAAATGGATGGAGCAATTTATATCTCCTAGCTATTATTTTACAAGCCTGCACACCTAAGGAAACAACTGCTTTATGGTAGGCTCCCATGAGAGGGATTTTTCTAAAGTAGTGCCTGTTCTTGTTTTAGGTTACTCTTGCATTTTTCAGCAAAGAGTAGGTAGTCCTTTGATCTGTGGCTTCAGACCATGTGGTGTGATTGCAATTGCTGCTGTCTGACCTTCTAATTTGTGCTTTATGTAGTGGATGTGAATGCTGGGCTTCCAGAACTTGAATACAAAACCGAAATCCAGTTGCATTTATGCTACGGAGAAATGGAAGGTTTGGAGAGGGAAGTGTTAACTGTCATGACACTAAATGCTCAAATAGTAGAAAGAGGCTGTACCTCGTGTTACTGTAAATACCTGCTTTTCTTTTAATATATATATAATATATATACTGCTCTCCTGCCCCGGCGTTGCTGTGTTCCCAAGCTGCCTGTCACGATTCCACGTTTTAAAGGAAGAGACTGGAATTTTTGTTCCCAGGTTGTTTGCCTGCTCCCCCTGCTGACTTGATAGAGGTACATCAGTGACTTCAGCTGTAAAAATCGCTTGGTTTTGTCGGTGCCTCACAGTTGGGAAATTAATACAAGAACTATACTTTAAAATGCATTCTAAGATTTTGCATTCATATGTGAGTTTTTTAAATCTACTTGTTCTGGGTGCACAAATTGTCTAAATTCACAGATTTCTGACCAGCTGGGTTTCTTGCCTGATTTTCTGTAGCATGGAATGCCACAAAGGTTTTACCTACTGAAGAGGAGTTCTAGCTTTCTGAAATTTTGCAGAAGGCACTGAATTTAGCATAAGAAACCTTCTGCTGAAGGAATCGTGACATAGTGCAGTGACTAGAAGAGCAGCTCACATGGTGACACAATTAACATTCATCATAAGGAGCTGTATTTAATTCAGGATGTCTGCAGCTCATTTCCCCAGTGGAGATCATGGCTAGATTTCACTGCAGTCTGATTTACTCGTAGTTAAAGAATTACTAGATTAAAATGAAACTGGAGAGAGCTGAGGACTCAGAACATGTACTGCTCTGACTTGCAAAGTGACTGTTTTGATGTGGAAAGGGAGGTTGGGCCTATATTGCTTTGGCAAAATAATTGTGGGTGGAGGCAACATCAGAAACTTGAGGTTTGCTTTAAGCACTTCAGGTTGTTTTCAGATACCTCTTGGACAAAAAAAGGAGAATAAGCTAAAATGATTAATTTGTTCATCTTAAGAGCAGAGAGATGGAGGAGCGACGTGGTAAGTGGGGACAGCAGAAAGTATTGTTAATGCTCATATTTCAGAGCAAACCAAATGCAGAACTTCAGAAGACAAAAGCATTGCTTAGGTTGCACTTTCCTCTTTGGCAGTGAGTTAAAGCAGAGCAGAAGTGCTCTGAAGTGAATCTTGCAAAGCCTAGGGAACTGTCCAGGAAGTGGAAAGTTGACTAATTGATGTAGTAAAATATTTCAGTACTTCTTGTAAAAGTAGTTTTCTGTTCCAAACTATTGTTGTATTGAAAAAAAAATTACTATGTTTTAAATGCGTGGGGTTTTTTTAAAATCCTGTGTGATAGTCAGGGCCTCAGTGGTGGCACTAAGCTTCTGTGTTTGCCCATTTTGAAGCAGGATTTTGTCAGCCCTTGCCTGAGCCACAGACTCTTAGGTTATTAGAGTGTTGCTACTTCTTACTGATCATTGCCATATGGTTTATTGTAAATATTAAAGTTGTCTTTTTTTTTTTAGTCACAGAAGTCTTGAGCCATTCTAAAAATTGATCCTGATTTTGAAGAAAAACCCTAGAATGAAGCCATTTGTAATGATAGTTTTGATGTTTCAGAACACAGAGGTTGGCTAATGGCTAAAGACTAGTTAATTGTTTGGTTATCAAATAACTAGGCACAGGTAATTAGAAGCTAATTTTGGTGTGGGACTGTAACCTATGTTAGTTAGTAGTGATCATGAGAACAGAATCTTTACTAGGAAATCTGAGTGATCATGCAGTGTTAGGCTTAATATGCCATTGGTACCATTTGGACTTAAAGTGAACTCCAGTTTAGGGAGTTGCTACTAACCTGCATGCTATTAAAAACCTCGAATAAAAATTGGGCTCATATTTTTGTGCTAATACTAATTGCTGACAATACATGCTTATGTTTGTCATTCATTACATGGAATGGAATTGCCAGTGAGTGCCTGACTCAGTCTCAGGCACTGACACTTTTAAAATAACTATTAGACTAGTATTTCTCTTTTTTCCATCCTTTTTCTCTCTTTCATTTAGCATGAGTCATAATGGAAAGCAGCACTAGGTCGTAAAACTGTTTTCTCTTCAGTGCTAATGAAATTTTGCCATTCCTTCCATTAGCAGGTTCTCCATATTGGTAATTTGTAGTCTTTGCTTTTATTCTCTGCTGTAATGGATGCTGTATACTGTAAAAACATGAGAAATTGCAATCCTTAAGTTACTGTCTTCTACCTGCTTTACCTTGTAGAAATTTCTTTGTCTTTCCCAAGCTGTATTAGATAAAAAGAGCTCGTATTTGCATCCTGGTCCTCAAAATGGCTCTTGCTTTTTGACAGAACTTGCAAGAGAGTTTTTTGTTTTGGTTGATTTTTATAATGGAGTTGAAAACATCAGAATTCTGTGTCAAATAACAGTTCTCAATAAGGGAATGTTACTGTTCTGTTTTGTGTGAGCATTGATATTTTTTCAGTCTCTGTTTTCTATACTTTGGAGTATTTTTAAAGCAAAAATGTTTGTAGCAAAATGATTTGCATATTGGATTTTTAAAACTTGTGTTTTGGGTTTGCTTTGTGATACAAAAACATTCAGTTACCCCAAGATACACATCTATACCGATTCTTGGGTGCCTTGTTTTTCAGGAATGGAGGAAGTTCCTAAATTTTAGTAATCAGAAGGAATATGTTACTGACAAATGATTCTCAAACTGATATATTAGACATAACAGTACAATAGTGCATATCAGGTCTTAGTGGTC
This sequence comes from Acanthisitta chloris, assembly GCF_000695815.1. Taxonomy (NCBI): domain Eukaryota; kingdom Metazoa; phylum Chordata; class Aves; order Passeriformes; family Acanthisittidae; genus Acanthisitta; species Acanthisitta chloris. The sequence goes on along the minus strand of NW_008691135.1, from coordinate 45,200 downwards.
AGAGATGTGCCAGTCTGAAGGGTATGTTAATGATTGTGCAAAATTTGGGTTTCAGAAAGGAAAAAAAAATTATATTAATGCATTCAATAGAACAAATTAGAAGAAATCTTTGGAAAAAGGAAAGTGGTGTTTATATACAGTTCATTATGAACATTACTGCTTCCAAATTAGCTGTCAGAAATATAACCTAAGTCTTTTGCTGTCTCTAGTGTTGAATTACCTTTCGTTTCTGCCCAGAAAGGTCGTTTAGAAATGGGGGAATCATGAAGGGTGGGGGAGTGAGGGTAGGGGGAAAAATTGCACAAGTTCATTGCTGTAGATGTATTGCTATCACAGCATGCACATCCAGGCTGGTGAGAGCATAGCAATCTGTCCCTCTGCTGTGCAATGCGTGTGTAACTGTCTGCATGCTGCCACTGCTTCATTTCCTCAGAACTGGGGTCTGTTTTGGTAAGTCAAAATGCAACAAGTGTCTGTATAATAACCACAGGGAATGGAGGAGAATCAAGTGCAACCATCAGAAAGATGTTTTACTTATCAAGATTGCTGATCTCAGCTGGTGAGCTCCTGTGAAATATGAATTGCTGTTTTAACTAGGACCTTTTTTTTTTTCCAGAAAATTTATCATATTTTTTTTCATTTGTACAGAGTGGTTTGTTCCCTTTTATTTCTTGGTGCTATAAAGCAAGTTTGTTAAGCTAAAATCAAGATCTTGAAAGAAATATTACTTAATGGCTTATTTTTTAGTCCTTTTTTGTTTCCCCTTCCCCCTCCTCAGTATCACTCATCCTACCCATTTTTATTTTTCATTCGTGTTTTGTGCCTGAAGGTTAGAAGAGGCTGACTGTGCTGGAAGTGACTGCCTGCCTTTTGATTATTCATGGACAGTAATAGAAGGCACTTAAAAAGAACAATGAAATTGCTTATTTTTGTGATGGGCCATCTGTTGAATTGTTTTTTGCAACAATCACACAATAGTATCTATGTCATATCATTCTATTTTCAACAGCAGCTGATTATGTATAGTTGGCTACTTGTCTTTATTTCTGAAGTCCCATGACCATTTAAATTCACCTCTGCAAACCTTTGCCTCAAAGGTAATAGAAATGTAAAACAGCCGGTGTGTCTTTTCTTTCTTTTTTCTCTTTTTTCCCCTGTGTTGTTCCTAATTAAGTAGGGCCTCTTACATGTTTAGGTCTGTTTTCTGTGTCTCCCACCTGTAGTTTTATAATGGAAGTTAACACGGAATCATTTAGCAATTGGTAAAGCAATGGTGGAGTTCTGCAATAAAGAGTGGGCAAGTTTTGAAAGACTGTGCTACATTCACTGCTTATTAATTATCTCTTTTATTTTTTTCTCACCAAGCAATAATTAGAATCTTTCCCCATGGCTTTCACTAACAAGCATTTTCCCTAGCTACAAAGCCACTTGCAGATCTATTGCAGCAGAAGCTGAAAGCAAGATAAAACAAATGTGTTGTCTTCCACAGGTCACTGACATTGCTGATGCCATGATTCTCAAGCAGCTTTTTGAAAATCTCTTCCAAAATGGGGTTGTCGTTGTGGCAACATCTAACAGGCCGCCAGAAGGTAAAAACAAACATGCTACTAGCATTTGGTATTGTTTTAGAGGGGACAGTCATAAACTGAGACAGGGAAGATTCAAATCAGATGTTAGGAGAAATTTTGTCACTGTTAGGGTGTTCAGGCACTGGAACAGGTTGCCCAGGGAGGTGGTGGAGTCACCATCCCTGGAAGTGTTTAAGAGGTGTCTGGATCTGACACTGGAGGATATGGTTTAGGGTTTAGAGGTTCCAGCAGAGTGGCAGGTTAATGGTTGGACTTGATGATCTCAGAGGTGTCCTCCAGCCTTCATGATTCTATGATTGTATCGTTATCCAAATATAATGAATCTCAGTATCCTGCAAAATAATTGTGTTTAAATCCTGGAGTATTTAATACTAATAAACTCTCTGGTTGTAAGGACTGGAGATATTCCAGTTTGTACCCTGTTTTTTCTTGTTGCTAAGGAAGAAAGGTTTTACACTAAATCTTACTCCTCCTTTCTCTCAAACACAAGGTATTACTTGCCCCACCACTCTCAAAACCTTCTGTGTTTTCTGATCTCCTCTCCTCTATTCAAACCAGTGGGAGGGTGTCTGGGGACAGGGAAGTTGAGAAGGAATGAAATACTTTGTCTGCTTTGGGTGTAGTCCAGGATAGTCATATTTTGCAGAAGAGAGGGGAAGTGAGAGTATCTTCCTTCCCAGTTTCTAACTCAGAAACTTGCAAACTTGATCCACCAGCTCGAAAGAGAAGCCCTTATTAAGATGCCATTCCTATAGCCTGGTTTGAGGTCACTGGTAATACTTAGGTGGAGAGTTGTTTCCATTTCTAACACTTTTTTAGAGTGACTAGTCACTACTACTGACTAGTTATGTAGATCCTTCTACACAGTCCCCGAATCTGTATGGGTTTTAACCAAGCAATAATTGTAATTGTTTGTAAAGGAGAAAAATGTTAGTACAGTGTGGCATTAGCAGTTAGCATAATACATGATTCCTATGCAGCTTTCATGACATTTTAGAATGATTAATTTCAAATGTTTGCAAAACAATACTGATGATTTACTATATTAATTGTAACTACCAGTTAATTTTTCTACCCAAATTGAGTAAAAGACAATCACTAAACACATAGAATGCACTTTATCTTAGCAAAAAAACCCATAAACCAATAAACAAAGGAAAAACACACCCAAATGTTATTACTAGAGGAGGAAATAATTTTCCATTGGTGTATTTTCTTTGAGCAAACAAGATGAAATCATCATTACTGTAGCTGGGTTAACTACAGATACACTGGGTGGAAGTGCCTTACTCAGTTGAGACCCATCTTGCTGTTTTTTGAAGCATGACTTTTTAAAGTTCAGGAGAAATTTTTATCATAACTTGGGGATTGTATCCAACACTAGAGGAGGAAATAATTTTCCATTGGTGTATTTTCTTTGAGCAAACAAGATGAAATCATCATTACTGTAGCTGGGTTAACTACAGATACACTGGGTGGAAGTGCCTTACTCAGTTGAGACCCATCTTGCTGTTTTTTGAAGCATGACTTTTTAAAGTTCAGGAGAAATTTTTATCATAACTTGGGGATTGTATCCAACATGGGTACAAATTGAAAGAGAGGAAATTTAGGTTAGATATTAAAGTTTTTCTTTTCCCTGTGCAGGTGGTGAGACACTGGCACAGGTTGCCCAGGAGGGGAGTAGATGCCCCAACCCTGGCAGTGTTCAAAGCCAGGTTGGATGAAACCTTGGACAGCCTGGTCTAGTGGGGATGTGTCCCTGCCCAGGGCAGGGAGTTGGGACTAAATGATCTCTAAGGTCCATTCCAACCTCTAAAATCCTATGATTCTATGATCTTAAATGGAGATGTCATTTTGTGACCATTATCATTGTATTTAATGTATATTAAGTCACTGTATCAACCCAAAAGTCATCCACTTGTTCCTGCTACCCCAGAGAATGTCAAGAACAGCATCTCCAGAACTGAGCTATGTTACTGTCCAGATGTTGGTCAATGCCTCTGTCTTTCCCTGTCACCATTCCTGCATGCTCACGGCGTGCATCTGAAATCCTCCTGCAGGAGAGTTGGGTCAGTGCAGTGTGCCACACTGAGGTTTAAGACTGAATGGAGAGGTTTGTTTCCTGCGAATACAAAGGGGAAAAGTGGCTTTTTCATTTAGAGATAGATGTACCCAGCTGCTGAACATTAGTGATACACTTGACTGTGTTGAATTCCTACCCCAGGGGAATATGAGAGGAAATAACTGAAGTGCAGTATTTGAAGAATCTTGGCTCCATTTCTTCACCAAAATTGCTGCTCATTTTTCTCATCCTCACAGAACAGAGACACAATACAAAACTTACAGCCGTATTAACTAGAAAAACTAACAGGAGTAGCTGTCTAGTAGTACTGTTTCGTGTTCACTAATATTTGTGAGTAAATCTACAGTTGATTTCTATATATTTTCAACAAATGTATAGCTATCCTAATTTGCAGGGTTGTGAATGAGCACCATATATGGCTTCCTACAACTTTGGTGGTAATTAGGATGTGGAATCCTCTTCACTGATAATTTTCCTAAATGTTTCTGTGTACATATCCAATGCTGTGAAAACCATTCTGTAGGTGTCCTGTTGGTGTCCCATATGCTGCATCTCCTGTCCACCATGAGGTGTTGGTAAAGCATAATAACTTTAGCCTAGTTGTAGCATTGTGGGGAATACAGAGGATATTCATAACCTGACGTGGTCTTTATGGGGAATTTTGGTGGTATTTCTGCCAGGTGTCGATATTTTCTTTTTCATTGCTCCCATCAGTCACAGGTACTGTACTGCCTTTTTATAAGGCTTCCTAATATTAATGAAACAGAGCACCCATCATACATGCAGTTCAAGTGATTACATTTTCAAAGAACAGGTCACTCTGTTGTGAACATCTTGGGCAGTTGGCTAATTTCCCCTGAAGAGAAGTTTGTTGTATAAATATATATAGATAAATAAAATAAGAAATGCTGCTTTGCAGTTTGTTTTTGTTGATTTGTATTTTCTCTGAGTGCAGATCTGCATTTTGTTGTATAACATCCTATTTTTTAAAATTCAGTTGTATTTTTAGCAAATTTTTCTAAGTTTGCATATTAATTAATTGTTTTTTACCTCAAGGGCAACCCTTATTCTGTTCTGGAAAAGGGGGTGTACCTGGCAGAATTGCTAGAAAATGAAGTGTCCCACAGTACACTGAACAAGAATGATGCTGACTTTGGAACTCAAATAGTGTATTTTTAGTTTATATTGGGGTTTTGCCCTCTGCCAGATAGCGCAGAATAATCAGAGTTGGAAGAGACCCTTGAGGATCATCTAGTCCAACTCCAGGCCCTGCACAGGACATCCCCAAGAATCACACCATGTGCCTGAGAGTATTGGCCAAACACCTCTTGAATTGTCAGGCTTGGTGCTGTGACAGCTTCCCTGGGGAGATGTTCCAGTGCCCAAACACTCTCTGGGTGAAGAACCTTTTTCTGTTCTCCAGCCTAAACCTTCCCTGATGCAACTTCAGACCATTCCCTCTGGTCCTGCCACTGGTTGCCAGAGAGATGTCAGTGCTGCCTCTCCACTTCTTTCTGTGAGGCAGTTGTATACAGCAATGAGGTCTTCCCTCAGTCTCCTCTTCTCCAGGCTGAACAGACTAAGTGACCTGGGGGTTTAGCAGTTGCATAGTTTGGCCTACACCAGTGTATACCCAGCACTGCAAATCCTTTCTGTATCCTCGCTTTAAAACAGATGCTGGTCTTGTTTCTTCTGCTAGAACCAGTTGTATGTCATTGGAGATACAAGTCATTTTTCACTCCCTGCCTTTTTCAGACTTCCTAAGGATGTTCCTTTCTTCCTTAAGAATGTATTGAATTTTCATACAGTAAAAGAAATCAATTTCACCTCTCTTTTTCCACCTTTTGTTCCTCCTCCTGTCTCTAGAAACACCGAGTTTTATTTGCTAGACTAGAAGACAAGCTGACATTGTTAATGAGACTAAGTAGCAAAATGGTACTGATTTCCTTTCTTTCAGATCTCTATAAAAATGGTCTTCAGAGAGCTAATTTTATACCATTCATTGCTGTGCTGAAGGTAAGGAGAGCCACTTGTTAAATGCTTTTCAGTTTTGCCTGCTTTATTAATAAATTAGAGATTTGTACAGGATTGCTTTGATGCTAGTTTCCAGATAATATATTTGCTTTAACTATTTAGGGCAAAAATAACTGAAGATAAGAAGGAATTTTTCCCTTCTGGAGTTAACATGTCTTGAAAACTGGACATATTTAGCATGACAGAAAGTTATCATTTTGACTAAGGCAGCAGAATTTGTTTGGAGAAGACTTTTTAACCAGTGTGTTTATGCTCTGTAGCACAGTATTCCTCTGATATTTATACTTTTTTGTACTTGCGGGCATCTTACATTTATTGTGCTACAAAAACTTGGTGTTCCTTTGGAATAAGGGAAGCAGTGTTTGGTCTGTACCCCTCAACTGCCTTGTTTCTATGTCTGTCTTGTGTGTAAGTGGTTTTCTGAATGGCTGTTTGTAATGTTCAACAAGCAGCAGCTCTGAAGCAAGCTGCCTCGAGTCTGCATGTTGTGGTGTGGCAGGTCAAAACCTGTTAATTGCTTCATTTAAATTGAAAAACGGAGGATCCTTTCTGGATGCAAAGAACACAATCAGTGCTTATTTTCTGTTAAAAAGAACATATGCTGAAATGGCACTTTTATGTTCTGGACAAGTCACAGATACATTTTTCATTAACAAGCTACAATCGTATCGTCCTGTTACTGAGGGCTAACATGGAGCTCTCATATCCTTCTCTAACTGGATTGATGTGACATGTAAACTGGAAATAACAGCTCTTCCCTACCTCAGAAAAGTATTGCTAGCATAAATTCACAAGTGATGTTTTCTATATTGAGATCTAAGGTAAAAGAAAGATAGGATAGAATTTAGGCTAGGTTTTTCTTAGTGAGAAGAAGTTTAGAATTGCTGAATAGGTATGTTGGTTGGTTGTTGCTGTTAAGGTGGTCAGCATTAAAGCAGCTGACAGTGCCTTGGGTTTTCAGTGGGCCCCTTAGGAATCATAGGATTGCTTAATTGCCCAAGCAGTTTTGAAAATCCCATCGAATGTTGACATCTGAACAATTAGCAGGTTTCAAAGTTAATATGCCATTGATGTGACTGTGGCACTCCTGTGCATCTCAGAATGGCTATGGATAAAGTCACAGAGATTACCTGTAAAACTAGGTCTCACCTGGGTGGCTTTAGGAAAGTAAAAAACATAAAAATACATGTACAACCACTTCCATTTCAGATTATTGAAAAGGGTTTTATTCTATAGCTGACTACATTGGATGCAGGAGAGCTTCCAATCACAGAATCAGTTAGGTTGGAAGGGACCACAGTGGGTCACCTGGTCCAACCTCCCTACTCCAGCAGGGCCACCCTAGAGCACATGGCTCATGATGGTGTCCAGATGGTTCTTGAATTCCTCTAGTGAGAGAGAATCCACAACCTCTCTGGGCAACCTATTCAGTGCACAGTCACTTGCACAGTAAATAAGCTCTTCCTTGAATTCATGTGAAACTTGCTGTATCAGTTTTTGCCTGTTACCTCTTGTTTTATTGGCTTCCACCACTGAGAAGAGTCTGATCCATCATCTTGGCACTTCCCATTCATGTACTTGAATACATTAATGAGATTCCTCTCAGTCGTCTCTTTCTCGAGACTGAACAGCCCCAACTCCTCAGCCTTTCCCCATCAGTGAGGTGTTCCAGTCCCTTAATCATCTTCATTGCTCTTCACTGGACTTATTCCAGGAGCTCCATGTCCTTCTTGTCCTGAGGAGCCCAGAACTGGACACAGTACTCCAGGTGTGACCTCATGATGGCTGATTAGAGAGGCAGGATCATCTGATCAGTATCATAGGTCATAGAATATATTTAAGAATAGAAGTAGTTTCATATGCATTCGCTTTTTGAACTGCATCAGCCATAGCAAATCATTCTTTTCTGTGCATCTTTCCTTGTTGACTCTTCATTTTCTCCTTGATGAATGAAAGGCTTTTTAATTTCACTGATCATAGACTTTAAGAACATCTACCATGTATGCTTATTTGTAATTTCCTTTTTTCTCGTTTTGGCTAGCTGAAGGAAAAAAAAGTGCAATGTAGTTTATGCATAGAGAACACCTCATCAGGACTGGGAGAATATTCAAAAATTTCTTAGAAGGGACCATGTGGCTAGAATGCTGAGAGAAGCCCTGAAGGTGGATTGGTCTAGAGCTGCAGCAGAAAATGGAATAGCACAAAAGTAAACAAGTAGCACAGCCCAGAGTAGAGATAAATGAATGTCATCATCACAACGAATGAAGGGAGATAAAAAGTTTCACTCAACACCATTTGCAAGGGCCTTCCTAAAATTTTGGATTGCCTGGCATTGTTCTTTCTCCCCACACCTTTCTTTGCATTTTAACACTGCTCTAGATATATCTACCTTCAATGTCATATTAATAAATGTTACCAATATAACATGATTCTTTCCCAGAAACATAATACCTGAAAGATGGATCAGAGGAAGCTTATCAACAAATGCTTCTCTTCTGACCATTGCTGGAAAATGGAACAGTAATGGCAGGGGGTTGAAAATGTTGATTCAAAACATTAAAAAAAAATTTTGAATTCACACATATGAAGCAGATATAGGCATTTAAAAAGTGTCTAAAGTAAGATGTTAACAAATGACCTTTGTGTTACATAGGTGTGGATTGAAGTACATTGACACTCTGGTGGTTTGAGAAGTGCAGATTTAGGCCTCCCCAACGTGTGTATAGTCTGTGTCATGGCATTGGTGTAAATGGATGAAGCAGCTTCTTCTTCAGCTGTGTATAATTCAGTGTGTGACTAGGAAATTTTAATATGATGCCTTCCAGGATTTTGCATGAAAATAAGAAGGAAAATACTACATTAGTTGCTTGCAGATGTTTGATTTTACTGTCTTTTCAACCTTCACCTCAGTCTAAGCCATGTGTGTCTGTGGTAGTGTCAGTCTGATCTGATCTGTTCCCTGGCAGTGGCATTGACAGTTAAGACTAACTCCTGTCTTAGAACTCTGTGGACTCAGAGCCTCCCACAGGGCTTTTGTTTGGGGTTTAGTGGGGGTGAATGGGTGGATTGATTTTGTTTGTTTCAGGAATTAACTTTTATGATAATAAATCATTAAGTAAGGCTTTGGCCCTGGAAGTAGTATGAGTTCAACACAGGAGCTTTGAATTCTGTTAACTATTCTTGGGAAGGTGGGATGAATGGAAAATATTGACAGTACCTTTCTGTGAAGAGAGGCTTCACTGGAAATAGATTTCAGGCTGGTCTTATTCCTCATAACTGGAACACATAGTTCATAGATACAACTGTTAGACAAAAATCTTTTCCTGTCTTCAGATGATGAAAAGTAATGGTTTCTTTCCTTCATCTGGAGTTGCCCATATTCATCCTTGATTGTGTTGGTTTTATTTTCTCCAGTCTATGTAATTTCATTATCTGTTTTTTGAATTCCTATTTCTTACAAAGGTAACTGGAGACTAATTTCCATGGAATAAGCAAACGGGTGAAATAGCACTCTAAGGAAGATACAGTTTGTCTGTATTGTCTTTCTAGGTGGCAGATCACTGGGGATGAGTGATTGCTGAATGCCTGCAGTGTGAGGTTGCAATTGATAACTTCTACTTTTCAGGGCCACATAAAAGCGTCAGGTCCTACAGCCAGTGACCACATAAAAGCCTCAGGTCTGTGTTGTTGGGCAAACTAGTAAGACCACTGGCAGCTCTTTCTGCCCTGTGTGTGCCTGTGTTGTTGGGCAAACTAGTAAGACCATTGGCAGCTCTTTCTGCCCTGTGTGTGTGCCCTGTCCAATTCTGAACCTATCCCAGTGTTTTCTTCTTTTGAAGTCTTAAATAGTTTGAGAGGTAATTTTTCAGCGATTCTTTAATCCTGTAAGTCAAAGGAGCAGTTTTCATAAACAGGGGAAAACTGAATTGATCAGTTCATTATTGTGGCTACAGTTCTTTGGGACACAGTATTCCTTATGGAAGGGATTAGTTTCTGCAGCAGATACGAGTGCTTCTCAGTCCATGAAAATTTACAAAGATAGAGCTTTCCAGAGATAAGAAGTATTAGGAAGAAAAATCTTTTCATTCTGTAACTGTAATTAGATTCAGTCCCTTCTGATTGAGCTGTTAATCTTGCAGGATCTCTTACTGAGCATTTTCAAGTGCATGGAACTCCTGTGTGATTTTTTTGTTTGTTTGAGAAAGGCAATTCTTGCAAAGCAAAACACCCAGTGTTCACAGCTACTTGGCTCAGATGCTTAGAGCAGAAATACACCTAAAATGTTAATCTAAACCAAAAAGAAATATACACATTTTCTGTATGTTTTAAAGCTGATATACAAATAAAGCTATGGATCTTGGAATCATGAAATCTGTAAGGTTGGAAAACACCTTTAAGATTGTCAAATCCAACTGTTATGCAGCTCTGCCAAGTCCACCCCTAAACTATGTCCCCAAGTGCCACATCTACATGTCTTTCATCCGGGGATGGTGACTCAACCACTTCCTTGGGCATCCTGTTCCAATGCTTGACAAACCCTTCTGGTGAAGAAATTTTGATTCCAGGTCCTTTTCCACTGGGCAGCTTTCCTGCCACTCTGCCCTCACCTGCAGTGCTGCATGGGGTTGTTGGGACCCAAGTGCAGGACCCAGCACTTGGCCTTGTTGAATCTCATACAACTGACCTTGGCCCATGGATCCAGCCTGTCCAGGTCCCTCTGTAGAGCCCTCCTACCCACAGCAGATCAGCATTCCACTCATCACTAACAGCTTGATGTAAGATCTTACATGAGGCTCTTGGGGGAAAAAAAGAGAAACATGCTTTAATCTACTGATTTGGCAGGAATTTTGGCAACATTTTCATTTTTGCACACATTTAATGAAGACATTTATATCAACCCTTAACTGTTGTGGAATCCTAGTTCTAATCCAGTGACTAGTTCAATGTTTCACTCTCTGGAAAATGAGGAAGGAAAGCTGCTCAAATAATTTGTTGTGTAGAGTTTATAACCTCAGTGCACAGTTCCTGAGCTTCCAAAGCTTTTCTGGTGGTGTAGTACGAAGTTTTAAAATGTCAGCTATGTTGAAATACTAAGTATGTAACTTCTACATTTTGTCAGGTTTTCTTCATGTGATAGAACTGCACTGCACTAAATTCCAACTGAAAGTCAGAAAGTTTTAGGGCCCTAAAAAGGTACAGTTTTAAAGTAAAAGATTTGGCTTTGGCTACCTGCATTTTGCTATGACTAAAGAGAGAGAATCAGCCAGAAATCTATTGCCAGTAGGACATGAAATTGCTGTCAACTTCCTATAGTGATTTCTTTTTTTCTTTTGCTGTTAGGGGCCAAGTTATTATTTATTTTAAAACTATTTGGGCAGAATGACTCTCCACAGTAAGCATTGTACTCTCCTCTCAAGTAGAAAGCAATGTCTTTTTATACACTGTATTTTGCTGTCATTCTCAAAATCAGTTAATGATTATTTATTGAGAATGTTGCCTACTGTGGTTGTGATTGTAAATATTCCCTTTCTTACAAAGCAAGAAATGGAGGAATTTAAAAGTATTTTCGCTTCTCAATAACTCAGTTTGTATATGTAAAATGTACTTGTTTAAAACCTTTAGAGCTGTCTCTAAGGAAATTGTGGGAGTTAGCTTTGTACAAAGGCATTTGGTAGATATAAAATGTCTTTGATGGTGCAGTCAGCTTTTGTCCAACCACCTGTGTGAGAAATGCAGGGATTTGTTGAGTGGCGGATCTGCCTCCCTCCCTGCCCCCCCAGCCCAAAAAAGTCATCTCCTTGATGAAATTGATTTGTCAGTTTGTTCCAGTCTAATGGTGTGATAGCCCAGCAGCTTTCAGTATGTTGAATAGTTAAAACCTGCTTTTGAGGTCAGTGTCAGCCACTCTGACCCCTGTGAACTGTCACCTGAGTCAGAATTGCAGGGATTAGGCCTTTGATATTGTGATGGCTTCGCCTATCAATTGACTTTTTCATTACTGAAGATGTTGGGTCTTTTGTTTCCCTTCTTAGTATGTAACCAAGCAAACTCCTAAGTAGAAGGAGCATTTGTTCTTGTTCTCTCTCTCTGCAAGTAATAGAAGTACTCATCTTTTGTGTAGTGTACCTAATTAAACATAGAAAAAATAAAAATAGGACATACGGCATGGTTGTAAGTATTTTTGTGCTGAACATCACTATAATTTCTGGGTAATTTTAGTGTGACAAATCTGTGAGACTGCTAATAAAATGTTGTACATAGAAAGTAAGGTGTCAGATTAAAAGTTACTAATCCTTTCTGCATTCAGCCTTCTGAGCCTCTGTATGTGTTAAACTTAAGCGCGAGGGTATTTGAATTCTACAGTTCAGAGCACTTAGCTGTTACAGTATTTTATATTGTACCTATTGCTTTATGGTGTTCTCTCGATAGGAGCTGCTCAGATTGTTTACCTCCTGTGTCTGCCTTACACACTTGCTCCTAGACAGTTTATTTAGCTGCAGATCAAAACTTTATGTTAGGATAAAATAGCTCTGTCCCAGACTTCCTGCCTTACCCTTCCTTTAACTGTTAGGACTTCCTGAGTCTTTGCTTGGTTTGTTTACTTCTTGATTTAAATGAGTAAATCAAAGCATATC
>NW_008691135.1:21351-32842 GCF_000695815.1 Acanthisitta chloris | reverse complement strand
GGTAAATTAGTCTAATTACACGTGGCAGTTCTGTTTGCTTGTGATGTAATGTGAAATGAGGTCCTGCCTCCCCCCCAAAAAGCCCGAGCCAATTAATAAAGCTTTTAAGCTCTTTGTCACAGGCCACCGTGGAGGTCTGCAGAGAAGAACTTTAATCCAATAAACATTTCATTTAGATCATGAAAAGAAAGCATGAGGAGAAGCTCCTACAAGAGAGGGTGTTACGAGCAATTCTAGTCGTGAAGAGATGTGAGGAATTTGCCAAATTAACCGAGAGGCCTTCATATTTAACACATAAATGTGTCAAAACTAATAATAGAATAATTTAATTTGAGTCGAACCTTATATTGTTAAAATTCTAAGAAGCCACAACTGTTTTCTTCAAAGACTTTACTGTTGAGTTGGATGGACAGGGCAAGGGGAGGTTGTGAGAAACCCAGATAGCAAATAGCACTGGCCGAAGCTGGTGGAAAGGGGGGGAAAAAAAGGAATAGATAATTAGGTGTAATTAGCGTGTATGAATTGTTGTCTCCCTGCCCTTGGCTTGAATAAATTTCAGAGGAAAAAAAACCCTAGTGGTGAAAATGCTTTGATGTAAGAAGAGTCATTGTGGTTTGGCAGCATAAAGGCAGTGTTTTATACTTCTTACATAATGGTTGTGATACAGACGGAGTGAATGGACCCTGCACCCCCCAGCCTGCTTTACAGCAAGGACTTTTGGATTCCCTTGAAACAAAATGCATCAGAAGTTTTCAGTTGTTGGTAATGAGGTAGTGGACCTCATCAGAGCTAAGCGTAAGCCATCTTTAGCCTTTGTTTAGATCTTAATCGCTTTTTTTTCCATTTTATTCTGGGAAATCCAGTTTTGTAAATCAATACTTTTTCCTCCTTTTTTTTTTTTTTTCTCCTGCCTGCCAACAGTTCTGGCAGGAGCAAAGGCTAATACTGGGAAAAGAAATACAAATCAAATGTTAAAAAGAAAAACAACAGCATAAAAGAAATCTAGACAAATAACTTCGTCCAGGGTATAATTCCAATGAAGTACATATATTAGGGGTGAATTTGACCCTGAGCTTACAAAACATCGTGTTATAAATTCAGCTTGAACTCTTGGCATTTGTTTTTCACAGAATGCCACAGCTTGTTTATTTGGAGATTGAAAGTTACAGTCATTACTGGTTTTTTAGCAAAACTGAATGCTGTACAGTGGTTTGTGGGTTGCAGGGTTGTTTTTTTTTTCCTTTTGTATTCATACTTATTCTGCAAGGAAGATTTTTTTTTGCCTAAGTGATGTGAACTGGGGAGAGCTGTTCAGGGTAATTCTTACTGCATGGAAGTTTACTCTGCCATTCTTTTGCTCCCTGACTGGAAAAAGGAGAGGCTACTTGTCCCTGAGCCGGCACAGCCACATCTGTACCTCCTGAATTCTTTCACTTTTGTCTGAATATCTGAAATACTATTCACAGAACAGTGCATTTTAAGAGTCTCTGTCTTTATTCATGTGCCATTATTTTACAAGTTAATTGTCTATTTTTCCTCTTCTTAGGGGGTAGCTGATTTGTAGCTGGGCATTAAAATAAGTTATTGAAAAGTTGTATAATGGATCGTATGTTCCTCGTGGTAGCAAGAATAGTGAGGTTTCTTGGTTGTTCAGGTTTTGAAGGCTGTAATGTAAACTCGTGCAACTTTCACTGAATGAATTTTGCCTCTCACTTTATCTCTGCTAAACTCTTCAGTTTAAATGTTCTTGTCACCAGTCTAAGAAAAAGATTGATCAAAAATAGTACATTTGGCAGTATTTCTTTTCCCAGATCTTTGTGCTCTAGGTCCATTAAAAAATAATTCACAAATAAACTGTTTGCCATCCAAAATCAATCTGAGCATGATTAGTTTCCTTGATACTGTACAGGATTCTTGGATGACAGTTAGAAAGTTTTCCTCAAAATTTGTTTGTGTGGTTCTTTGGATTTGTTTTTGTTTTGTTACAGTGTTTGCAATTGAGATAAGCATGAAATATCTAAGGCTATTGTAGCAGTTTCCCATATTTCATTAGGTGAATAATGAAGACTAATATATGGGAAAAGACTGTACAAAAATTTAGTTAACCCCTTAAAGCATTGCTCTGTTTTGTAGAACAAATAGCCTTTTGTACTTGAAGTTGATTTGATCTGTGAAAGGCAATACCTGAATATCATGCAAGACTAAGTAATTATTCCTGATTGTAAGGGGTTTGGTTTTTTTCAGATATAGGTCACAGGAAATTCATTTAGGGCAGAGTATGTACAAAGCTAAGAAATATGCAGATTTTCTGTTGTAAGATTGTGTAAAAATTATTTACAGTTAATACTTGCATAAAGGTTAGAAAGGTTGATGAAGTGATATTTAGTTTTGCTTTACTATTCACTGCATGTCAGAATGTAATTATGACTGATTCATGAAACTGTCTTAGCAATGAACCATCTTTATTAAAATGCTGATCAAGACAAGAGCTGACAGTAATAAAGAATAGAACACTTTAGTCTTGTTGCTTTTGAATGATTGCTAATTACCCCAGAGGTCATGTATAGTGCTTATGAGGATTCATTGACATTTTCTTTAAAGTCCTCTGTTTCAACAACATCTGAACAGAGAGACAAAAACTGTATGCACACCCAACAACGCTTGGACCAACTTTTTATCCCCCACCAAATACCTGATGCTTCCGTTTCTCCTTCCCCCTCAACCTGAGTGTATCCTATGGATCTGTGTAGCAGAAAGTTAGGAGTGTTAGAAACTTGATGTACATTCCTTCTTTTAACAAGGCCAAAGGATGAAAGGAACTGCCCTTTGAAGGTCCTGCACCTGTCCCATGCATGCTCATGGCTAATGGTCTGGTTGATCTTTTGGAGCTGCATGAGAGAGGAAACATTGCACTTAGCCTCCTATGCTTCTCTCAGCAGGCTGTGGACAGACCTGTCCAGCTTGTGACTCCCAGTTGGACCAGTTTCCCATTCTGAAACAGGCTGGTGACTGTCACTTCTGGGTGACATTGAGAGTATGTTTTTGTTCATTACACACTACATTCTTGCTGAAGACGATTCCTTCCCACCACAGTTATGGAAAACACCAGTTGTAACTGTGTCCTTTGGATGGGAAACCTTCTCTTGAAACCCCTTAAGGAAGAATTTTGAGAAAGCAAAAATAATATTCTAGTTGATAATCTAACACTGTATGGAGCCAAATAATGAAAAGTAAAAATGATTATGTCTAGTGAGTTCTGTTTGCCTGAGGATCTCTTCCTCCTCTGTTGGCTGAGGGCTCTCGTCATGTATTTACATGTTGTGTGATGTGAGAGGTTTTGTCTCTTAGGCTGGATGTAAATGTAAGAATTATTGCAAATGAACAATCTCATTATTTTCTGATTTTCTGGGGAAAAGGAATATTAGTGATCCTAACAGAGACCAAGTCAGAGGATACCTTGGAAAGGGAAGGATGAGGCCTATGTGAAAACTGATTCCTTTTGCTCAGAAAGAGTGGGTAGAAGTTGCACTTTTTAGCTAGGCATGGTTTGGTGACCAATAAGAGGTGTTCTAATGTGCTTCTTCAGAACTGCACAGGGCCCAGGAGAATGAGTTGTGCAGCTTTGTATGCCTGGGGATAGGACTCCACTCTAATTTGCTCATATGGAAAATGTATTTGCTACTGCAGCTGCAGTGCTGCCACTGCATTTCTAGGTGTCTGCTTTGACCCATGTGTGAAAGGCTGTGGAAACTCAGCAGGTGTGAGATTTAAGGTACTAATCATCCTAAGCTGAAGCACTCTCACATTTCTGTTCTGCTGTACATTCTCTGGAGGTCCTCAGATAGGTGGGTTTGACAATTCAGTGCTAACAACCTGAGCACTCCAGTTAGTTCTTTGGCTGTTGATTAGTATTCCATGGTGATTAGTTTGTCTGTTCTTGTGGCCCAACAGGATGATTTGTGTATTTTTTTGTTTTCTTTTTTTTTAATGCCATTAAAATTCAGAGCAGAGAATGATAATTGGGTTGACTTATGGTGACCTTCAGTAAGGTTAAGAAATATCTACTCACCTGCATTATCAAGGGTCATCAGCTGATCACAATATTTGAGCTCACAGGGGCACATGGTATTTAAGTACCGTGTTTAATGTGGACCACAAGCATTTCAGGGCTTTTTGTGACACGTGGGAATTGCACATCTTGAGGACTTGCAGGTTTTCCAGTTAACTGTGACTTGAAATCTTCTGAAATCTCTGCTCCTCTTCTTAGCCTCCTGTCACATGGTGTATTTTAATTTCTCAAGCAGTTACATATTCTTGATTGCAGCAACAAAGGAATATTAGAGATGCTTATAGGAAGAAAAATGTATTTTTATTAGTCTATACTAAATAACTTTCTGCAATAGGTCTACTGACAGTCTAATTTTATCTGTTCTGTCTCAAGATTGTTGTTTTAGGTGTTGTGTCTAGAGTTGAGGAGGCTTTATGTTTTTTTTCTTCTGGAATACAATGTCTTTGTGCCACTTCAGTGGCAGTGAGTGCCTGCTCATGCTGCATTTTTAACTTACTAATTGCGTTTTGAATTCTGTAATTGTATTTGTTCTTTGTATACATAAATACATAAATGACTTCAAAATAAATTGTATGACTAATTAATTTGATGTGTTTGAATTGAATAGGGTAAGCCACACTTGAAATGTCTCAATAGAATAGAAAAATCCGTCAGAAACTGTGGATGTATCCACAAAAACAAACTAGACAGGCTGTAGGTTCAGTATCAAGTATTTATATCAGAAGCTGAGCCCAAGTAAATTAAATTTGAAAGTTTAAAACTCAAAGAAATGGAAACCAATAGTTGCAGTCTGGGGGTTTGACAATTAAGTGCTAACAATCTGAGCACTCCAGTTAGTTCTTTGGCTGTTGATTAGGATTCCATGGTGATTAGTGAGTGTGAGGATGCAATCACATCTGTAGGGTTTAATCAGTCCAGTGCTGGATGAGGTAGTCCAAAGATGGAGAGAGAAACTAGAACTTCTGTATCTAATCTTAGTAGGGGTTTTCCTCATGCTGTGAGGAATGTGAAGGCTAAGAAGTAGAGAAGCTTACCTTTCCCTCTCTCCCCACACCTTCAGGGGTTTTAAATTACAGCATTGATATTTTTAGTTCTTGATGCAGGAGAATAATGTTGTTGACACCTGTGAAGAGCAGAGAAGATGCATGGTGCTTACTCACACAGGCACCCTCTCTGATCTTCAGTATTTCGTTCCTACACTCGTGAGCAGGATTTGTTCTTCCATACTGTGCATCCATGTGTCTCATTTTCATTTTTGTAAATCTAGTATTTTAAGTGTTTAGCTTGGATGCAGACAGTATTTGGTGTGCTTTGTCTACTTCTGTTACACATTCTGATTATATGCAGTCTTTTTAACATTTTAAACATTTATCTTAAAAAAAGTATGTACAAATACGAAAAATGTGCCCTCTGCCTTCCTATAGTGCAGATACATGAGTGTTTGTATGTGCAGAAACAGAGAACTGTGGTGGGTACCCTTGTCTACAAAGGAAATGCTTAAAGGAAAAACTTTTGGATCTCTGCTCAGCACACAGCTTCTGTGTGACCTTTCTGACTCTGAGTGAAGGTGACCATGTGGTGAGTGTCCCTTAGAACCACCTCCACTGGTAAATTTGTAACTTAGAGGAGAGATGGTGTTGTTATCCTCTGGCAGTACAAACATTCCTCCCATCACTGCCCTTCACTGCTGCTGTTATCACACCTTTTCTCTCCTCTACTACATAGAGCTTAGTTCGTGTAAACAGCATTGCCCACTTCTGGGTTTTTTTTGTTTTGGTGGTTTGGTTGGGGTTTTTTGGTCATGTTATTTTCTATAAGCACCTATGGGTCTGTGCTCATGATATAGTCACATAAGAGAAGATTGTTCTTATCCCACAAAGCTTATTCCAGCTGCAGGAATCATGTTTGAAAGGAATGTTTTCTGAGAGCGTGTTCCAATGCAGATTAGAGTGTTTTGGTTTAATGGCAGGAGCTCTTCATTTTGTGTATATTTATACAGTGTCTATTCTAGGTATGGATGAGCTCTGAAGTCTCTCAGTGGATATAATTAGTGATGAGCATTGGTAGATACTTTCATGTGAACCTGTAGAAGGGTTAGGAAATTCTTGTGGCTGTTTTATTTTTATTTGGAATATGATCTCTAAATGGCTAGAGTACCTTCCTGAACTGAGCAGTAGTCTGGAGAGGCCAAAACCATAAATTATTTAGGAGCATCCAAGGAGTGGGAGAATAAAATACCGAATGTTTTCAAAAGGGCTAAGTATTTCTCTGTTCGTATTAACTGCCCTCTGCTTCTGTGCTTATCTTGTGTCTTACAGAAGACTGCAGTACATCAGAATCCTGGTTTTTAATTTTGCTTATATTTGGTTCAGTTGACTTTTGCCTCCTAAGGAAATAAAAAAAACAGTAGGATGATGTTAACTGTATTTTATAGATTTCTGAACAGGATTCTGCTATTGCCTTTCTGGCTTAAATGTTCCATATCCCAGAATATTAACAGATATTTTTGAAATAAGCTATATAATGTTTTGTCATATTAGAATCAATACTAGTATATCAGTGTAGACAAACAAGCAAGGTTTACAGGGATAAGAAATATCTTTCAGTTAGGCAACTCTTTGTAGCTTAAAAAGGGCCCCAAAACATAAATAAGCTTTTAAGCACACAAGCTCTTCTTCACTAGTGTCACTAATGATAGCAATTTTTCCTGAATAGTGATAATACTAATTACTTTGTAGAAAGAAAGAGAAAAGGGAAGAAAGGCAAAAAAATGTATTTTCTTCATAGCTGTATTGGTAGTATTTGCATTTACATTTCTATGGTTCTTACCTCCAAAACTCACTCTCTGTAGTGTTAAATCATGGAGACATAAAAGGCTGTCAGTGCATTTAAGGAGTGACAAGTTTGTAAGCAGAACACTGGTGGACTAAAATACTGTGGCATTGAGGGCTGATTTCTGTTTGATCAAGCTGCAGTGACCTGCCCAATACAGCCCAGGACCAGTCTGTATTTGAGTGCACAGACTGTCTGCTCCACGCAGCAGCTGTGAGCAGCTGAGCCACCAGCACCACTGCAAATATCAGCACAGCAAAGTCACATCAGCTACAGTGTTCAGGTGTGCTTTATTCTGTCCTTTCAGCCCTACCATAACCATGGCATGCTCTTAAGTATATGTAGCTCTGTGTTCACTCTCCACTATATGCAGCACAATGCCCTGAGGGAGGGGTCGAGTCTGTAAATCCATAAGGCCACAGGATTGTAAGGCCAAAGAGATGAGGCTGAATTCATGGAAAATTTCCTATCTCTTGTTTCCAGGAAAAAAAGTCCACCCAAAATGATAAATGGCATTACTAAATATCTGAGCATCTAAAGTTCATCTAAGTAATCTCGTAGCCCTCCAAGCTGTAATAGTAATCTGCAGGGCTTTTTTTTCCTGCTAACATGAAGAAAATAGTACTTAAGCTAATCTACTACTTTGGAAAAATAAAACATTAGGTGGAGAGATGCTGGCTAAGAAAAGCTAAGTGCACTGGCTTTGCTGTGAAATTTCAGTAATCTTCCTTCTAGCCTTGTCTGCCAGGCTGATGCTGAAGAGAAGCTTAAACATCCTCCCTCCCTTGTGCATATTATTACATGCCTCTGGAACTTTTTTCTTCTGCTCTGTTATTCCCTTTCTTTGTGAGCTCTCCCAAAAAGAAAGGGAATAGATTATAATAATATTGTAGCACCAATGTTATTGTGTTTGCAATAGACTTAGTCCGAGATAATGATTTGATTAGCATGGCTTTTTCACTTACTGGAATTAAAGACACATGGGTTTTGCTGGGATTCTGTGCTTTCAGGGTGATTTGTTTTTCCACCTTCTTTCTTCAGCTGTTTGTCTTCACAGAGAAGTTGGAGGTTTAAAATAGGCATAGAGCCTTCAGTAATGGCCAAGGGTAAAAAATTAGTGCAACGAGTCATCCCAGTCGCTCCTGCAGATATTTGTAATGACGTGTCCTGTGCCACACGTTTGTTTGAAAGGGCCATTGTTCCTTAAATCACTGATGATAGTGCTTCTAAATCTTTTCCCTGCAATGTAGTTTCTATAAATGAGGCTTGACATTTCCAATTTTGCTATTTGAATGGCCTCAAGGAGGCTTTGAAAGATTTGACACACAGAATATGAATTGCTTAATGAGAGCATTAAAGACAAACTAATAGTTCATAGTGCAGTGAAGAAGCAGAGTGATTTAGTGGATTCTAACAATCCAAAGAGTTTTAGTGGTGTTGAATTACCTACAAAAGGAATAGTTTTATTGCTTTAATTAAATTGTTGATAGAAGTATATTTTCTAAAATATTAGAAGTTTTCCTCCCTTTCTTCTATAGCTTCTTTTGCTTCTAGCTATGCAACACTGCGAAGTTGTGTATGTTGGCAGTAGTCATAGCAAATAAGCAGAGCTATTCCCTTTGCTAGAGGGTGTAAAGTCTTGATCCTGCTGATATTGGTGAGAATTTTGCTCTCAGCCTTAGGCCTTCAATAAAAAAAAAAAGCATCCTTTATTACAGCTGGGTTTGAGTTTTCTAACAGAAGCAATTATGGTGACTACTCAGGGACATCTGTATCACACTTGGAATCTTACAGGTTGTTTAAAGGGGAACAAAAAAGATCCTTTCTGAGTCAGTTCAGACATTGCAAAAATGAAACAAAATCTTTTTGATACAGAGTTTTGTTTATTCCCTGTTATGCTTTGGTCCATTTTGCAGCAACGCTTGGGGTGGTTCATATATTTGATGTGTAACTTATAAAATTTTTAATCTTATTAGTAGAAAGAAAAGATGAAATTATTTTTAACTTATAAAATAAAAGTTTAACAGACCACAAACAAATTCTAACAACAGAAACTACTTCTAATGCTCCTAGTTTGGTAGTTCTCTATGTATATACCTCAACGTGCAAGTAAGTATTTTTGCACACTCCCTCAACACCACCCAGAGAGAACGAGTAATATTCACCCTCATTCCATTCCATGTGCTTCTAATCTGTATTCATTTTGTAGTGGATGGACTTGTGAAAACAGGTACTTTTTTGTTTGGAGTATGTGGATGATTTTCAGCTTATTTCTTTGCTTTGATAATTGTGAATGAGACTTCAATTTTGTGCTCTAGAATTTCAGTTTTGCAGATGATATTCATGCCGATGGTTTATCACAGCAGTGTGTCTTCCCTGTGACACAGACAATAGTAAATACAGCTTTGGCTTGAGGAAAGCTATTCTTTTTCCTTTTTTTGTCTCTGTAGAAATACTGCAGCACAGTCCAGCTTGATTCCGGAATAGACTACAGGAAACGAGTGCTTCCAGCTGCTGGAAAACTTTACTACCTGTAAGTTTATGTGTAATACTCTGTTTGCTCTCTTTTTCTTGCTTATTAGCCAATAATTTCCTAGTCAATGAGAAATGAAAAATGTGTAGTAGAATTAGCAGGGTGTGACTTTTGCTTTCTTTGCCTTCTGGTCCATTTTGTTCAGCAAACCGCCTTCCATTATGCCTTGATATTAACTTCATTAAACTACATTTTCAGTATCCACACTAGCATCATTTATAATGTGTGACTGAATAAAAACTAATTAGATTTTTTGGGGAGGTGTGGTGTTTGGAGAACTGAAGTGACAGATGGTTAGAAAGTAATGAATATCCTCTTGTAAAAGATTGCACAATTCTCTTATAATAGAAGAACATCCTTATTGTATTTAAGTAATTAAGTATTTATAGAAATCCAGTGACAAGGATTCATTTAATTTTGGGTGTTTCCAGTGCTGTGGA
Source organism: Acanthisitta chloris (assembly GCF_000695815.1). Lineage (NCBI taxonomy): Eukaryota > Metazoa > Chordata > Aves > Passeriformes > Acanthisittidae > Acanthisitta > Acanthisitta chloris. The sequence continues at coordinate 22,968 of NW_008691135.1, read as the reverse complement.
TTAAAAAACCCAACACCCTCCTATTTTGACAGATTGTTTCTGTTTATCATGGCAATTGCTGTAGGACTTTATATTTGCAAATAAATATGTTTAAAAATATATTTGCAATTATGTTCATGGTTGCAGCATAAATCTACCTAACAGGAACATGCTCTCTTTTTCTCTTTTGAATACTTTGCAACCTTTGCAATGCAACCATTTTTCTATCTCCTGTTTGCTCTCGTAGCACATTTATTTAATCAGTGACAACCTGAACAAAGCAGACAATAAAAGCTTGATACAAGATCTACAAGTATTATATCTTTCAACACAACATATAATATTGATTTAAAAACTATGTTTCCCTTCAGAAAGGTCTGTTATTTTCATCACTGTGACAGGTATTTGAAATGAAATATGTCTGTGTCATTTTATTATCAAGTCAGGCATTGTGGTGGTTTGGCCAGAAGGAGGAATATTGCTTGGTAGAATCACAGCAGGTAACTCTTGCTGCTTGTGAAAGCAAATGACAGAATTTTATACACAGAAAACAGTTCCAACAAATTGTGACTATATGAACTGTAGTAAAGTAGCTCTTATTCTATATTCTTGCCTGGCTCCACTTGCTCTAAGCTTTGGTGTGTCTGCTCAGAAGTACTTTTTAAAGCCACCACTGATACCTCAGCGTTGCTCATCGTGGCTCCTGTTCCCATTGCCTACACAGCTTTCCCTGCTTACAGCTCTGCTGTCTCCTGCACTCTGTGACTTTGTTTGGCAGGTGTGAGGAGCACACGCCACATTCCTTTCTCACTGTCCACACTCTGAAGAAAGGAAGAGCATGTTTGTGGTTTCTAGCAGGTAGTAGGCCAAGCATGGTGCCTGTGGCATCAGCTCTCAGCACGGAATAAATACATAGAAGTCCCAGGAGTTTAAGTAGAAGTAGTAGTAGAAGTCCCAGTTGAAATATTTCATGCTGTTCTGCTGCAAAACTTGTGATCAAGTGAATGGCAGAGATTGGTGATGTCTGTCTTATGTTCTCTTATTGGAAGGATGTTGGTTATGTTCAGAACTTGATGTTCAAATCATTAGGAAGCAGTGAGGAAAAAATAATTCAAAAAATCCCATAGCTGCCAATGGAAATAAGGTACTTATTTTGTCATCCTTTCTTTTTCTGAGGGAATCTTAGCTCCACAGAACTAGCTTAGAATGTGAAGATTCTTTTTTTGTTTGTTTAAAAGTTTATTACTACAGAGTATTTTGCTACAGATTTTTGAAATGTAGTTAGTCTTGCCCCCAAAAGAAAATGTTCTTGTCCAACATGTTCACATTCCTCTAGTAATGGTTATAGTATCATTGTCACCTTTTGTTAAAATCCTCTTGATGCTTCATATTTTGTGTAGTCTTTATTTAAAATATGCAACTGAGAGTTGCCTAAAGCTGTTTCATACTCAGAGCAATGTGTCCCACAATTACAAGATGCCTGATCAAAGTAACTTCATTGATCTCAGGTGTCTATTTTCAAAGCAAACTTTCTTGGCAGTTGGGTGCAAATATCCACTTTGGCATTGTATTTGGCTGTTTCTTGTAGCCTTTACATTGAACTTCTTGATAATGATGTGCTTGCAGATGCACATACTA
>NW_008691135.1:14478-21303 GCF_000695815.1 Acanthisitta chloris | reverse complement strand
CTTTCCTCCCTTTTATGGCCTTTCTCCCTGGTTTTGTCTGTTCTTTTTCATTTGCCATTTTGTCAGGGGAAAGCAGCACACAAATATCAATGTTAAAAGAAACTTCTAGAATTGTATGTAATCTCCTAGTCAGAACAGGTTTTAAAAAATGTTTGAAATGGCACTTGCAAAAGTTTGTGGGTTTTTTTTCTCCCTGAATTCTTTGTAGCTACAAGGTTTGCTATTGTTGACTTTGAGCTCAAAAATTGGTTATTTCAGTTCTGCTGTTGACATTTTTAAGGTGCTTAAGGCCTAATGAACAGGAGAGGAATTGTGTAACATGCTGATCATCATTTGTCATTTAGAGGATGTTGAGAACTGTGTGAAGCAATGTGGCTTCACCCATGTGCTATAAAATTAGACTTTTCACACCAAAAGAGATTATACAAACTACAGCAAAGCACTATATATCCTAGTTCTAGTTTGCTGTCTACTGCAGCATGAATTTACTATTCTCAGCTTTCAGACTGAACTAGAGATATTATTTGCCTCTCTGTCTATAAATATGAAACACGGAAAGGTTGACCCTCTAACCACTTTAATGAAAAACAGAATTCTCTGATTGGGCTGATTTGTAATTCTTGTGGCAACCAGAAGATGAATATAAACTTTACTTCAGCTCTCAGTACAGATATTTTGCATTTTCATTGTCTGTGGTTGATCTTTTCCCAAGCAGTACTGGGGACAGAGTGGGGGAAACTGATGAAATTACTAATGCAGAGCTCATGCTATATCTGTGATTTCACAGTTTAAATTTGCAAATTATTGGATCAATACAGTCAGTTGACTTGATTCCCCCCACCCCCAAAAAGAATAAAGCTGCTCTAACATTTAATTTCACAAAGTCCCCTCTCAGAAATTTCAAAGGATACTTCTTTAGGTGCTTGACTGCCTTGCCTTGTCTATTTGCTCTTATTTTGCATGCGAGATAGAGGCAGAAGGCTTTTTTCTCATTGTGTACACATAGTGTTAATGGATCTGCTCTGCCTGTATTGCCTCATTACTGGAAACAGCTCAAAACACAGAAGTCTTTCAGTGTATGCAAATAAGGCAGAATCATCTACCTGAGCGTTAATATTCTCTACCTTTAAGTGTATTCTAAATGTAATGTTTGTATTTAGAGCATAACATCCTGTTCTCTTTTTTCATGGGCAAAAAGCTAAGCAGGCTCAGGCAGCTGTTTGATGTTGGCTTCAAGTGTTATTAATTTCATATTCTATTATTCTTTTCACTGTAGCACAAGTGAAGCTGATGTGGAGGCTGTCATGGATAAGTTGTTTGATGAGCTGGCTCAGAAACAAAATGATTGTACGTAAGTTAATTTCTCTTGAAAGAGAATACATTTAGAACACAATGCCCAATCTCCACTGACCAATTAATAAGTTCCATTGCTGTATATGGGTTGATGCCACACTCAAGTGGCAGTCATTGTATCAGCATTTTGTCTAATTTATGTGTTGAATCATGTGCTATTATTCATGAAGCTATGCATTTCCTATCTGTAAGAGATGAATTTTATAGTAATTATCCAGAGAAGATTGAGTCTTTGTTCATGTTCCCATAGTAACTAGACCAAGGATTCTAAAAGTGCAAGGCAGAGAGCTGAGGCTGAATAAAGCGTGTGGAACCATTGCAGACTTCACGTTTGAAGAGCTGTGTGACAGAGTGAGTACCCAGTCCAACCCAGTCCAATCTAGATCAGTTAATGCTCAGACTTTTCACAGCTTTTAAAAAAAATTAAATATATCCAAACCACACAAACTCACTGTTTTCCCAAGTCACACTAACTTAAAAGGGGTTTAATTTAACTTGGCAGAAAGTTTTTGAATTTAACAGGAAAAAATCAACCCTCCACACAAAAAAAAAAATATTCTTTTTAGTGATACAGTAAATTCACGCTTAAGTGTCTCACAGATTGTCTTCAAAATTCCTATTACAATATGTGCCTGGGCTATCCTTACTGCTGGTATATTAGTGATCATAACATGTCAATATGTAAATGGCATTCCAGTACTGTTTTTAAAATGTGGGATTTAAGTTGATACTCAAGCAAAGGAGGAGTGATTCTGGCACCACCGAGTAGCACTGCTGTTGCATGGCTTAGTTTTGACTATGTGTACCAGGGCTGTTTAGTCCCTGGCCTTCTCAAAATAGGCCAAATTTTGCTAACTACTGAGGAATTCTCCACTTAAACATGTGGGGGGTGATTCCTGAAAAGCTTTCTTTGTCTGTTACCTAAAGTGGGTCAGAAGACAGTGCCCCAGAAGTTACATTACACTTCAGTGATCTCTCTACTTGTGGCTGAAGTTGTTGTTAAATGATTACAACTCCAAACTGTGCTAATAGCACCTTTAATTCAGAATGCTGACCAGTCTTTTGTTGATAATACTGTGTTTTCTCTTCCTTGTAGCTACCAAGTTGGTAACTATTTGGACAGAAATTTCACTTGTTATCAGACTGTAGCTTTTAGACTGTTTTGTTTTCAGTTTCAGACAAAACCAGTTAGCCATTTGTAAGAATGGAGGTATGTCATGGTTAGAACAGCTTGTTTCTCACTAGAAGTTTTGAGCCTTTTTCTTCCTCATGCCTCTTAAAGTATCAAGAAGCTATGCTGTCTGCAAATACTTGTGAAATTCTTTAGTCCAGTAGAATGATAGAATCATCAGGGTTGATGGAGATCAGTCTTGGTTGAAGATCAAGTCCAGCCATTAACCTGCCACTCTGCTGGAACCCCTAAACCCCAAACCATATCCTCCAGCATCGGATCCAGATGTCTCTTAAACACTTCCAGAGATGGTGACTCCACCACCTCCCTGGGCAGTCTATTCAAAATGTTCAGTAAATGCCTTTTGTACTTAAATGGGGTGATAAGTTACTTCTAAGTAGAGGTACTCTGACAGCTCACATGGCAGCAGGCACTGCTTTGGGTCTGAAGGTTCTGATCCTGTTCAAGAATTACATGGGGTTCAGCTCATCGTGACACAATAAAGGGGCTTGGTTTGCACTCAGAGCAAGGAAAGAGAATCCTTATGAAATGTTAAATATTATTTAACAGTACTGTTCTTGCAGTGATCTCTCAGGACTTAGGAAGTGGTGCTGATTCAGAGGCTTCTGCATGTGTGTTATGACAGTCTCTAATGGCATAATCACATGCTTAAAACTAAAACAACATGGTAGACAATAAATGCTTTCCTTTAACAACTTCCTCAGTCATTGCTTACTGTCTCTGCATATGCCTCCATTTGTTTCTACCTTGACTTGTTAGATACTATTATTCATTTTGCCATGATTTTTCTCTTTGGATAACTGATATACCCTCATCAATTTTACATTAGTATGTTGGTAAGGTGTGTCAGTGTGCTTCCTTCACAGCTAGAGAAGTCAAACCATGAAACCATGTTCCTATTCTTTTTGTGAAATCCTTTTAACTGTTTGATGGAAAAACTTCCACATGCAATGTCTTTTTATAACAGCCAGAATGGGAAGTTGCTTCCACTCATGCCACAGAGGACATAGGTAGGATCCAGAAGAGTGCACTGGTGGTTTATAGCAAAAAATGCCTCAAAGCAGAAGACATTCAACATGACAGGAAGTATAAAGTCATTCATATATATTCCAGTAAGCTAGCTCATAGTGGGAACTGTCTGTGGAGAGATAAAGCAGGAATCTGTAGGGAACATAGCTACAAGGTATTTGGTACTGCTTGTGAAGCCAAATGGTAGATAAGTGCAGCTATTAAGAAAAAGGGAAGTAGGAGGCTGAAAAAGATGTAATGAAAATCAAGATGCACAAAAGAAAATACTGGAGGGGAATTTGTTGGATTTGCCTGGAGTCAATCTGCAGGTTTCTTTGTACAGGACAAAGTCCCATGGGAAGGTAGATTGTGTGAAGGGACACAGGGCAGGGAATCTTACCAGCTGGAGCCTGTAGAAGCCAGGGAATAGCTTAACTGACAGCCCAAGCAAAGCCTCCCAGGTAGATAAATGTAATATAAAGTTGGTGTCGTAGGAGCCCATGAAACTTGTAACAGAATTGAAAACAAGATTCACAGTTGGTTTTGTATCAGTCCTAAGACCTGGTGACAAGCATGAAAAATAGGAAACTCTCATTAATGGGGAAAAAATAGTTAGAATTGATTTTATTGGAACCTTGTGGGTTAATTCATATTATAATACTGCGAAATCATGGATTCTCCCTCTCTGGAGGTATTCAGGAACCATCTGCACACAGTCCTGAGCCATGTGCTCTAGGGTGTCCCTGCTTGAGTAGGGAGGTTGGACCAGATGACCCATTGTGGTCCCTCGCAGCCTAACTGATTCTGTGACTCTGTGAACCAGTGCTTACAGCCTACTTAAGGACAGAGTGGCTAACAGAGGTGGAAGACAGTGTGCAACGATAAACATACTGGTACCTGCCTCAAAGATAATTAATACAAGGTTCTTGAATATGTATCCATCAGTCTGCTAATTAACAAGCCCAAGAGGATAGTACTCACAGGGATCTGTTGCAAATGGAGAATGCAGTGCATTGCTTCTTGAGCACTTGGCTATAAAAACCATATAAAGGAAATATACCATTGTGTGGGAAGCTTAGCATATAGATGAAATGTGGGAAAAGGTGAAATGCAATTAGCCTGAAAATCACAAATTATCGTTTTCTAGCATCAAATGTACTGTATCCACTTCAGGGTCATTTGTTTGGAGCAGTTTTATGGGAGCTTACAGTGATCCTTCCAAACAGTGAGATTTCATATTTGAGTGTTCAGAAAGAGTAGTTTTCAAAGGCAAAAAGGAAGGGAAGTACAAGCAACAACAACAACAATGAAAGAACAAGAAGGACTCTTTAAAAGAGAAGATAGTAAAAGTATTTCTGTGTCACTGTTGAGACAGAGTGGAATAATATGGAATGAATGGCAACTAGTTATGAAGTGCAGGAAAATTATAAAAGTAAAGGCCATGGGCAAATATCATGTCTGCTCAGAGAAAAAACTTCTTAAGTACAGTGGGAGTTTTGTTATGGTTTATATTGTTTGAATGTTAAGGGCTTATTCTTAGTTGGAGATGGATGAACATTTAATAATGATGTGGAAAAAGGAAAAGGTTTTGCAAAAAATACATGTTCTAGGTGAAGCAGAGTGAAATATTTGTTTCAGTAAAGGTTAATGAAATGGTTTTCAGTCTGTTAATAGTTAGCATATGTTAAAAATAGGCTACAAACAAGTTTTGCATCATCAGGCAAAACTAGGCTGAGCTCTCTGACTAGCTTTTTATTTTTGGTGTATGTTGGAGTGCAAGAGAAATCCCATGTCACTAGGAGAACACCTCTGTGTGCCCATACTGAAAGATAAACAAGTGAAATTCACACATGCATATGATGACTGGTATAATTCCAGGCTGGTGGCCAGGTTTGAGTCCAGAAAGGGTAATGGAGAAGCTACTTCTAGATTTATACAGTGGAAGACTAAAGAATGGAAATGAAATTAATTCTCCAGTCTCCCTGATTTTTGTAGGAGGGACTGAGATTTGTAGATGCTGTTCTTACTAGGAAATTGGCATTAGGCAGTCTCAAAAAAGTGTTTGTTAAATGGATTTGCAAGTTAGTGAACTAACAGAAAAAGAATTAAGACTGAAGGTTTGTTGTTGAGTTGAGCATCTGTAATGATCATACTTTAGTATAATATTTTTTTTCCCAGCAGTTTTGAATATAACATAAATGCTAATACAAATTTGCTGTAAATACTGAGAATGCTGTGTGTGTGGGGCAGGAGCAATGGAAACAAGGATGTTGAGTGCAATTTATTTCTCATCAGAACTGAGATTTTGGGGAAGGGTTTTTATTGGGAGGGAGTTCGTTTTGTTTTGCCTTTTTTGCATCTAAGCAAACACAAAATTTTACAACTACAAATCAGGGATACAAGTCATAAACACAGGAGGAGACTGTGCCCTAGGCTTAGTGGCTTGGAAATAGATTGAAGGGTTGTAATGGACAAACAGTGCAAAAGGAGCTTCTGGTCCAGTGTGAGAGCATTTAGACCTGATTTCATCTGGGGTGGGTAAAGTGGAGATAAATAGGAGGGTAGGAAGATTGAGTTCTGAGAACATCTCAGATTGATGACAGAATGTTAGGTGTGGTTTTGACTTGAAAATGTTAGCAAAGATGTTGAAAAACCCGACAAGGCTGTTGGAAAAGCCATAAATTACTTGAGCTGGAGAATTTGTTCCCTCAGATGACAGACTTACAGTTCAGTTTGTTCAGCTTACCAAAATGGAAGATGATTTTATAACATACAGCTATTTTCACAGGGAAAATAAAAGTATTAGTGTTCTCCTAAGTCTAGAAGAAGAAACATAATAAACCCCAGAGAATACAGTGAGATTCAGATTAAAAAACGAAACAAAAGCACTCATTGAGACATTTGAAACAGTGAAAGGAGTGGCAGAGCCTCCTTGTACTGTGTTTTGGGTCAAAACTGGATGTCATTTTGGGAAGAGGTGTTTGTGTTTGAGCAAAGTACCGGGTTTTATGCTTAGCTGTCTCTGAAATTCAGGAGCTTGAAGTACTTAGCTGTCGCACGATTCAGATTAAAAAACGAAACAAAAGCACTCATTGAGACATTTGAAACAGTGAAAGGAGTGGCAGAGCCTCCTTGTACTGTGTTTTGGGTCAAAACTGGATGTCATTTTGGGAAGAGGTGTTTGTGTTTGAGCAAAGTACCGGGTTTTATGCTTAGCTGTCTCTGAAATTCAGGAGCTTGAAGTACTTAGCTGTCGCACTGCCACATGTGGT
>NW_008691135.1:1456-14460 GCF_000695815.1 Acanthisitta chloris | reverse complement strand
GGCAATGTGCCTAGTCCATCTTGGGGTGATAACCTGCTCTCAGCCCCCTCATGCTTTTGGGAGTAGGCAACACTTAGTCTACTATCAATCTGTGCAGCCAGTTCAGACTGAGTTTTACCAAGGTTTGTAACTTACTTGGATTTGAGGGGAGTTTCACAGGACTTGTATAAGACATTTCCCTGATACCAAGCAACCTTTCTTCCAACTTTGATGTGCCTGGTCCATGTCATGGAAGCACAACAACTTCTCACTGAGCTAGAGGAAAGTCTAACTTGAGGACTAAACTAGTTTCTCTCAGAAATATAGTAATTGACTGAAACTTTTACAAAAAAATATTCACACAGAGATGTGTGTTCATATGAAGTCAGTTTGAGGCATCTATTCAGAATGGGAAAGTTTCAAGATGAGAACTAGTTTTGTGATGGAAGGTGGATGTCAACTCTTGTTTATGTGTTTCCTATCTAGTAAATACAAGATAGCAAGACTGTGTGTGTGTGTGTGCTAAAAAGTTTACACTGTCAACATCTTCTGAGAGAACAACTCAAAATTTCATCTAATTTGCTTTAGTTAATGTAATTAACTTGATTAAACTTCTTTGCTACATTTGATTCATAATTTCAAAAACATTTTTAATTTAAGGTAGAGAGTTGAGTGTAATGAAGGGACTGAGGTGTTTTGGGGAGTTATTTTTGATTACATTGATTTGTTACAATATTGTTTTTTGAGCTTTCTGGAACAGTGATACAGTGCTGCTCATGGGGGTCTTGGTAATCACTGTGGCAGGAGTGGGTGGACAACATTGTTCTCGAAACTTAGTTAATTGATTCCTTTGGCTATCCATAAGCTTTAAGGGTTCCAGAAAAAAAGAGTTTAAGTTTTGCAAGAGTCAGTGTGTGAAAGGATAGATGCTTTTGTTATGTTGGAGAAATAGCTTATCACACAAGTTAACTCTGCTTTCACTGTGTTGTGACAATACATCTTTAGCCTGGGCTTGGGTAACTGTTACAGTGCATTCCAGAAGGATAACATCCAGGCCTAGAAATCTTCATTTGTGGGTGCAGGAATAAGGTGTGCTGGAAATTTCTCAGACAGTTAACTTAGTGACATTCCTAACACAGTGTTTCTTATGATCAGACTGTAAGACCTCTTCAAATTCACTGATGTTTCCTTCAAAATAAAATCAAAGTGCTGTTTTAAAGGGAAATACTAAAACATTTTCCTCTTTGATATAACACAGTTTCATGACATGTCAGCTAATACATAATAGATGAAAATAGCAAATCAGCAATTGGTAACTTGATACCATTTGAAACACCTCTAGCTTTAACTTGACTTTTCAGAATAACTGCTTTTTAATTCATACCTGAAGACCTTGGGAGATAGAGTTGTACCGTTCTGGTATGAGTCTTTCGTTTATTGTTTCATGTGTTAGCATAAAACTTTTTCATGTCAAGCTATAAGGAGTTACTTCTGCCTAAAATAATGCATCAGGGAGTGATAATTGCAGTTGTCCATTAACGTTTATAGAAACAGAATACAGAGAATATATTGCATGCAATGCTGATGTGACATACAGTTGGTATAGTTAATGTAATTAACTTGGTTGACTTGTTAGAAAGCACCTTGCTACACTATTGTATGTATCAATTTTTAAATCATAGCTTCCCAGCTGAGGAAAATCCCAAGTTTTTAGCTAACTTAGTTAATATCAAATTCATACACTTGGCTTTTTTTCTTTACTGGCTATGTGAACATATGGAAAACTAAAAATAATGCTGGATGGGAGGATATTCATCTATTTTGATTGCTTTAGAGCAAAATGAGCAGCAGTTTTTCAGACCTGACACACCAGGCAGTGTGGCATGTGGTAGTGTTTGTCATGGCATCAAAGTAGTTACCCACTCATCCTGTAAATGTGCTTCTCCAGTGTAATCATCCAGGAGGGCTATGCTTGGTTTTCATCAAAAACTTTATCACACCACCTTTTCTAAGGCCCCATAAAGTGAACAAATGTAGCCAGAGAAGGGTGGGAGAGGCCCCAGGCAGAACAGGGACATACAGTTCCTGAATTTTAATGCTAACATGAACTTCTCCCATTCTGTGTAGCATTTACTTTCTTCTTGCCAGTTTATCCATCTGTACAATGAGAGATGCATTTGCCAGTGCAGTTAGATTGTTGCAAAACATAAGTAGTTTTTTCATGGAGTTAGTCTGTGAATGAAAGATTCTGGTGTCTGAAGGGGCTACAAGGAAGCTAGAGAAAGACTTTGTTAGGAACTGCGGTGACAGGACAAGGGGCAATGGGTACACATTGAAAAGAGGGAAATTTTAGGTTAGATATTAGGAAAAAGGTTTCCCTGTGAGGGTGGTGAGACACTGACACAGGTTGCCCAGGGAGGTAGTAGATGCCCCAACCCTGGCAGTGTTCAGAGCCAGGTTGGATGAAGCCTTGAGCAACCTGCTCTGGTGGGAGGTGTCCCTGCCCAGGGCAGGGGGGGCTGGTCCATTCCAACCCCTAAAATTTCTATGATTGCCAAATACTCTTTAAAATAAAATGTACATATTAACTTGGGTTTAACATCTCTCTGCCATAAACTATCACTCATACAAAGGTAACTCATATCCCATCAGAGCAGTTTCATTTCTGCATGCACACATAAAGGTCAGTGTTCATACAACTGGTAATTATACCAGTTTGGCTTGAATCTTGATCCGGTATAAATAATTTAGACAGCAATGTACTTTATAGTTAATCCGGTCCCAAGGGAATCGGGAGATCTAGTCTTCTCTCTGCTGCCTTTTAGTGCTCCTGGGCTGTGCGTGGCAGTTGCTGCCCTCTGCCGGGCCCCGCGCTGCCTGCTGCGCTCCCGGAGTTCTGTTCCCTGCACGGCTCAATCACTTTTGTTCATGGGTCCTGTAGTCTTTCCACTGGGTAATCAAATACATCCTTCCATCCAGCTGCCCAGTACCAATGAACGTAGTGTCTTAACATGACAGGAAAGTATGTGGATAAAACTGTTGTCTGGATGGGAAAGCTAAAGGACTAACAGTTGTGTTTAATGGAAGTTGTCTTTAATGCAGAAGTGTTTGGAAGTTCATGAACCACAAAAGTACCTGGGGAAGTATGTCAGCAAAATATTGCCTTATGTTGCATGTCACAGAATGCGGAGTAATCAGAGTTGGAAGGGACCCTGGAGGATCATTTAGTCCAACTCCTGGCCCTGCACAGGACACCCCTGAGAATCACACCATGTGCTTGAGAACATTGTCCAAACATCTCTTGAACTCTGTCAGGCTTGGGGCTGTGACAGTTTCCCTGGGGAGTTGTTCCAGTGCCCAACCACCCTCTGGGTTTCTTAAAAAACAGACAATTAGTTCCCACTCTGTTTCAAGCATAAGGTCTGTCATCCTGAATTTGGATAGACAGAAAGCTGAACATGAGCCAGCAGTGTGCTCAGGTGGCCAAGAAGGCCAATGGCATCCTGGCCTGGATCAGGAACAGTGTGATCAACAGGACCAGGTAAGTGATTCTTTCCCTGTACTTGGCGCTGGTGAGGCCACACCTTGAATACTGTGTGCAGTTCTGGGCCCCTCAGTTCAGGAAGGATAGTGAGGTGCTGGAGCAGGTCCAGAGAAGAGCAACGAGGCTGGTGAAGGGACTTGAGCACAAGTGCCATGAGGAGAGGCTGAGGGAGCTGGGGGTGTTCAGCCTGGAGAAGAAGATGCTCAGGGGAGACCTTATCACCCTCTGCAACTCCCTGACAGGAGGTTGGAGTCAGGTGGGGGTTGGTCTCTTCTCCCAGGCAACCAGCAGCAGGACAAGAGGGCACAGACTCAAGCTCTGCCAGGAGAGGTTTAGGTTGGATATTAGGAAGAGATTTTTTTATGGAGAGAGTGCTCAGGCATTGGAATGTGCTGCCCAGGGAGGTGGTGGATTCACTGTCCCTGGAGGTTTTGGATTACTAACCACAGGCAAACATATAACAGTGTAAAAGCTATGAAAATAATTTAAAAATCTATGTTGTAAAAGGTTATTTTACTGTGGTTTTTTTCTAGTGGTTGTTCAGCATTTCTGTAATTGGCAAAATGCAGTTTTTGTGTAGATTGACACCACAAATAAGCAGCAGTTTCTGTTATCTTGTTCCATTGTAACAGTCACACTGTATAGACAAGGAGGAAGACATAGTTCCTAACTTGAATAGCTGGAACTTCAAAAAGAAAGATGTAACTAAGTTTAAAAGAAGAAAGTCACCATTTACAAAGGGAACAAGTGATTTAGGAATGTGTCTGTCTTTTAAGTCCACTGAATGTCCCCCTTATGTGATGACACAACTGCACTTGCAGTTTAATGATTCTGAAACATTTTGAGGAAATTGCCTTCATTAAAAACTGCTAAATGAATCCACTCTGTAGTTTGGTGTCAACTTCAGGATGGTAGGATTGTCAGATATATTTATAAACAAACATACCATAGGTAAGTGCATTCTCAGTACCTTTTAGAATCACAGTTTTCCTTAGTTTGATTGTGATCTTGGTTTTATTCCCAGACAGAATGTAATGTAGTAATATTGTTAGTCAAACCTCCTTTCTGGTTTATGTTTTATGTGCATCAGGACTTAATTTTCAGGAAGGACTCCCTTCAGTGAAAGCTTCATAAACCTTGAGAGTTTAGATTCTTTACTTCACTGCCTAGGGAATACACAAATACTAGATTTTTGAAGCTTTGTGGTTTTAAGGGTTTGACTTTTTAATTCAATTTTTTGTTTCTTCAGTTCCTGAACGTACTCCTCCCTCCCTCCCTCTCTCTCCCCCACATTTTTTTTTCCTAAAGCTTTGCTGACCATGGTTTTGAAATCTTAACAGTAAGTGCCAATATTTAAATAGACCTATTAATTTTTTAAGCCTTAATGATTTCTGGGAGACTGTTTCCTTGACAAATGCCATAATTTGGACATGGAACTGGAAATTTGGCAGTGAGGGCTTTGGGAGCAGAAACATGCCTTTTGCTGTTCCTCTAGTCTGCAGCAGCTTAGACCAGCTGATAGGTCTTTGAGACATCTCACTTCTTGTAGAGTCAGTATGGATGTCTGTCCTTGTTCTAAGCTCTTCTAAGGCAGGAGTGGTTGTGCTGAATGATGAATGAACATATGAATGTGCTCTCTGAGACTGAATCTTAGTTGGGGTAACACTGGGGAATGGACAAATATCAGTAACTAAAACAGTATTCATCTGTGTGTAAGAAAATTAATCCAGGCACAGCAGGTGCAGAAGAGGTTTACTTGGGAGAGTCTGTGCACGTTCTCCACATAGGAGAGGAAAACTTAAAAACCTGAGCAGCTCATCTACACCAGTCACACAAATAAAGTCTGAGAATGGAAATGCACTATTGCAGTTAGTAGATAGCACTGTCATACAGGAAGATAAACTTGTTTATGTATAAATCCTCCCCCCCGTCATACAGGAAGATAAACTTGTTTATGAATAAATCCTCCCCCAAAAAAAAACCCCAAGCAACCCAACAAAAAAGCAAACATAAACCCACAAACAAAACATAAACCAAAAAAAGAAAAAAGAGCTGGACGTTACAAGCATCTTTTTAATCAGAAGAGCAAAGGTCTGAAACAACTTTCCATTATGAGAAATGTGACTAAAAAGCTTCTCCTGTAAGATTAAGCAAAATTAGTTCTTACCAGGATTCTGTGATGAGGTAACCTGAGATGGCAAGGGGCTTGATCCAGAGAATATCTTCAACCCCAGGGCTCACAGATCTCAGATTCCTGCTCTGCTGTTTGGAACTAAATGATCTTTAAGGTAACTTCAAACTGTTCTATGGTTCTATGATTTGCACTGGCATCAGAACTTTCAAAGTTTTTAACCAAGTTATCTATGCCCTAACTATCTTTCCAGTTTTATTTAACCTTCAGCATGTTACTGCATCACAAATCATCCCTTAAGTTTTTCTGTTTCTGCCATGGAATTATGATCTTGAATTATTACATCAGTGCTCCATTTTATCAGCTTCACTAGTGATAGTGTGTGGCTCCTTTGGGAACAATGGAGCTCTATATTTCTTTGTTTGTGCTTAATATCTAAGTTGTAAATACTATCCAGTCTTAAACTGTGTTTTGATTTTAGGAAGTTTTGGAGTGTTGGAGTGTCTGCACTAAATTAATAGTTATTGCCAATCACAACTCTTCAGGATATTACTGGAACTGGCCCTGGAATATCTTCCAACATCAACAAAAAGTAGATTTTTCTCTTGAGATGAAATATCTTTTTCTAACGTGTCAAGCATTCTGCATTCTTCAGACAATCTCTAAAAGATGATAGACTGTGTCACTGATGAGTCAACAAAGAAGGGATGCCTTATACTATAATTAAGTGGACTATATAATAGAAAGAGGAGACGACTAACTCTTAGAACAGCCCACAGAGAGCTCCAAATAATAAACATCCTACTTGAACTGAGATGATGATAGCTGAAAATGCATTAAGTAGACAGAGAAACAAAAACAAATGAAGGTGAGAACTCAGTCAAGCAGGCTGAAGAGCAGTAAGCACTTAGTCAGGAGCACAGCCCATGTTAGTGTTAATGCATTTCGCATTAGTGTGATGTCTGTAAAATACTGACTCCTGGCATCAGAGTTAATGACAGAACTCTGCAACAGGAGATGCAGGAACAGTAATACCACAAGAAAGATTATTTTCTGGTAATGTTTCAAGGGTTTTTTTAAATAATATTGTAGCATGTGAAAGAACTGGTAGCAAATCGTGACAATTGTTTCCTAAATGTCTTATTGTTCTGAAGTTGAGTTTTGATCAATAATTGATGGAACAAAAGAGATCAGATAGTACCAGAAACACGCACCAAGCCAAGTTATTTTTAGAACGTTGTTCAGAGGACCAGATTAATCAGGCTAAACTTTTAGTAAGAAGATTACACATATATGGATCAATATTAGGAGGATTTGTGGCTTTATTAGCAACTTCGGAGGAGGAAATACCTTCATGTTTGCTGCTGACTAAAATGAAATACTTTCTGTCACTGGTTGAGATTCATACATTTCAGCCCTGGAGAGTTGTACAGAGGACAGTGCTGTGTGTCTAAAACCATTTGCCACTAGCCTAGTTACCTAGTCCAAGCCTGAGTTGTTGTCAGTCAGGACCCAGTCTGTGCTTGCTGCAAGGAAAGGCCTGAAGGCAGTACTGTAAAGGTGAGGGAGGGCTGTTATCTGCTGAAACAGCAGAAATCTGCTCTTCAGTGGAGCTGCTGTATATGGATTGGATGGCCAGAACCTCTAGTAGCAGTGTAATCTGGTCTTGAGCCCATTTCCCCTGTTGTCTTTCCTCTGTGACACAGAGTTGGTACTGATAGGATAGATCTTGCAGAAAAAAAAAAACCTTTCACATAATGAAAAAGCAATTTTAAATGAATGTACTTGAATGAGCTACTACTATTTGTGCATATCTTCTGTTCATGGTTTAGATCCAAAAAGAGAAACTAGTAAGTTCTTATTGAAGATTTAAGAGGTGTCTGGATCTGGTGCTGGAGGATCTGGTTTAGGGGTTACAGCAGTGACAGGTTAATGTTTGGGCTTGGATGATGTTAGAGGTCTCATCCAGCTTTGGTGGTTCTATGATTCTATGATTTTTATTTCATCATTATAGGAGAAACCCTGAACAAAGGAACTGCTGCAAAATTGTATTTTTCTCTGTTTACTTTTGCTTTCAGTACTTAGAACATAAGATTTTTATTCAGTCTGGGTTAGTCTTGGGTGAACTAAATGCAAGTCTGCTTAGGATTTAGTAACTAGCCTATGCATTTGCATTTTAAAATCTTGTCGATAGAAAGCATCTAATATCTGTCCAAATTATTTATGCTTTAGGTTGAAATCACGGCTTAACTAGGAGTCCAACCATGAACCTTCCACTCTGCTGGAACCCCTAAACCATATCCTTCAGTGTCAGACACCTCTTAAACATTTGCAGGGATGGTGACTCCACCACCTCCCTGGGCAACCTATTCCAGTGCCTGAACATCCTAACATGGAAAACATTTTTCCTAACATCTAATCTCAGTCTCCCCTGTCTCAGCTCATGGCTGCTCTCCCTGCAGCCATGGCAGGAGAGACCATCCCACACCTCTCTACAGCCCCTGTCAGGGAGTTGCAGAGAGCCATGAGGTCACCCCTGAGCTGCCTCTTCTGAAGGATAAACAAACCCAATTCCCTCAGCCCTTCCTCACAGGACATGTGTTCTAGACCTTTCCTGAGCCTCGTTGCCCTTGGCTGGACTCACTCCAGTGCCTCAATGTCCTTTTTAAAGTGAGGGACCCAAAACTGAGCACAGCACTGAGGTGTGACCTCACCAGTGCTGAGTACAGGGGGGTGATCACTGCCCTAGTCCTGCTGGACACACTACTCAGGCCAAGATGCCATTGGCCTTCTTGGCCTCCTGTGCACACTGTTGACTCACATTGAGCTGCTGTCACCAGCACTCCCAAGTCCCTTTCTGATGAACATTTCTTTTGGTTTGTTTTGTTTCAGCCTCTTGGAGCCAGTGACTATTTGGAAGTATCAAAGCATTTTGACACTGTGTTTGTTCGTGACATACCACTTCTTACAATAGGTAAAAGGACACAGGCTCGTCGTTTCATTACTCTTATTGATACCTTTTATGAGCATAAGGTGAGAACCAAACCTTTCCTTTGTATATGAGGAATAACACTGGGAGTCCTAAAACCTGACTGTTACAATTGGTTTGAAGTAAGGCTTTCTGTAGCAATGATTTGGAAAACATAAGCAAAATGAACTAGCACTACAAGGAAACATCATTCCAGCTTCACAAAACAAAGGCCCCATCACAATAAAGGCAAATAAGCAAGTATTTTTTAGTTTCCTTTAAGTATTAAGCATGAGCATAAATAAAAGCCTGAGCAAATTTGCCTTTCTTGAATGGGGATGTTATTTCTTTCCTAACCCAGGAAAACTACAGAAGCCATGTCATCATTTTAGTAATTAAAGATTTTGCTGCCAACTGTGCTGAACTAAATTAAGTTTTTTAGATTTTAATCTGTGTGGGCAGTTGGTCAGGAATTAGTGCCTTCCTGATCAGGATACTGAGGAGTTAATAGCACAGTTACATTATTCAGTTTGAAGGAAACAGCCACTGTAGGCTTTACATTAAGTTGCAGAATTGTTCATGGAATAGTAGTGATAAATGCAGAACTTCATGTGGATTTACAATGATTTCAATCATGGAAGCAAAACCAGCATGAAGCAAAATCAGCATGACTAAAACAAAGGGAAGTTCATTTTTTTAAATGGTAATGCAAGATATGAAACCCAATCTTATGAGTGATTATATATGCACACACTTCAATGCTTATGCAGTTGGGAAATACTGAATGAGGTTGGAGGTTTTCAAGAATGTTCTGACATTGGTTGTTGATCAGAAAGGCCCCAGTACAGTGAGGTTTTGGACTAACTCAGCTGTGAGTAGTCCCATTCAAATCAGCCAGATTCTTTATGCTTTATGATTTGGAAATGGACAGTTTCTAACAGGATACACTGGTATTAATAACCTTATGTGTCAGAAATAGGGGGTGCTCTGCTCTAGCTATGTGCTGTCATTAAGAATTGCAAGTCACTTTCTATTACTTCCTCCTTAGGAATAAAACAAGTATTAAACTCCCATCAAAAGTAATTGGGAAAAACACCTGAAGTATTAAACTCCCATCAAAAGTAATTGTTTGGGAAAAACACCTGTGAGAGTATATTTGTGGATGCCTGTCCACAATGCAAATGTTTTGCCTGCAGACTCCCAACAAGAGTCTCCTCCTCTGGTATTGTTTCAGGCTGTCTTCACTGCAGCCCCCCCAGAGATACCATAGCTCACTGCACATTGTGTCTCTTCCTAGCAGACATGGAAACAGCATCACTGCTGTTACCAGCAGGGAACTTGCACCGGAGTAGCACAGATGAAAGCAAAGGAGGCTCCACTTGGCCTGGGAAATTTGGAATACGAGTGCAACACACTTACTGCTGAGAGGAATCTAACTGGGGGTGAAAAGAAAGCATTGGTTACTGTGTAGCTGTTATTTTAGAAAGTAAATTTTATGGTGAACTCATTGTCTGTATAGCAGATACTCTGAGTATTTAATAACACAGTTAGACTGTTCTCTGAGGAAAGGCTACATGAGTTGTTACTGAAAAAATGATCCTGTAAGGTTAATATTCCAAATGACTAAGTGAGGTCAATCTGTAACAGCAGTGCTAATAAGAGAAAGGGAAAATACTTGGGGAAAAAAACCTCCAAGGTCATAATTTGAAGTTTACTTTCCATAAATCATGTATTCTATCCCTTTTCTGTACAGCCCAAGTGATGATGTTGTTGCTGTTTTGCTCCTCTCAGGTGCGTATTATCTGTTCTGCTGTGACTCCTCTCCAGAGCTTGTTCCTGCTAGAACAAGACAGTGGTGAGCTACAGGACAACAGAGTGTTGATGGATGATTTGGACTTGAGCCAGGTACATGATATGAACATCGTCTCCCTTTCGTAACAGAATTGAGTTCAGTCTTATAATTACAGCAGTATTTTAGGAAGAGGAATCAAGAAAACATTTAACTAGTGATTTGCTGCTTTTTCTGCAGTGTATCTGTCACTGATAATTACATGTTGTGCTGTTTCTTCATAGTCAAAGAAAATGTCACAATATAAAGAACCATTTTGTGTAAGTTTCAGGGTCATTTTGATTGTTAATCGTTATATCTAGTCACTCGTGTATGAAAATACTGATTTAAGTTTAGCTCCTACATTTAAAATACAGAAGTAAAAGGTGATCTGTTCTACCTCCTCCTAGACAGTACAGAACAGCCTCACAAGTCCTCACAAACAGTGCTGGTTTACATGTTCTTTATTCTCTTTTTCCCTATAGCCTAGTTATTGCTAATGAATATTTAAATAATTTCTCTAAATCAGTATACAATTAGTCAACAAAGAAGGGAAAAGAAATGGTTAACATGTCATCATGTTGTTTTAAAATTAAATTATTCTTTTTGCTATGCCCCTTCAGAGGATAACCTAGCTGAAACAGGTGCTTTGCTTTGATTCTTGGATGCTCATTTCAGTTTTTGGTGCCGTGCTGCTGCCTTGTTTTGTCAAAGCCTGTAGAGCACTCAGCATTAGGAGCTGGATAAGATGCACTTCCATAGAGCCACATCTCTCACTGTTCTGTGTACTGGTTTTGTGTGTTAATGTAGGATTCTGCCAAAGGACTCTCCATGTTCACAGGAGAAGAGGAAGTCTTTGCCTTTCACCGAACTGTCTCACGGCTTACAGAAATGCAAACTGAACAGTACTGGAAAGATGGGGACAGAAGCAAAAAAACATAACTAAAAGTTGAATGAAATTACCAAGAAGTAAAATTACAGCATTGGAAAGCTTTTTAGCACAACTGAAATAATAATTGCACTTTATGATCTGGACCATGTTTTCTTTCATTAATTATTTTTTGAGTTTTAGACATGAGGACTTGGTTGTTTTTCTGTATCACCTGTGTGTGGACATGTGAAATTTTGCCTTCATTTGCCCCTTTTCAAAGCTGGCTGGGTGGCCAGGCCCAGAAAGTGATGGTGAGTGGAGTTCCATCCAGCTGGTGGCTGCTCACCAGTGGTGTTCCCCAGGGCTCAGTGCTGGGGCCAGTCCTGCTTGGTATCTTTAGCAGCAATCCAGATGAGGGGATTGAGTGCTCCCTCATTAAATTCGTGGAAGACACCAAGTTGGGTGGGAGTGTTGATCTGCTGGAGGGCAGGAAGGCTCTGCAGAGGGATCTGGACAGGCTGGATCCATGAGCCAGGACTAAGTGCCAAGTCCTGTACTTGGGTCACAACAAGCACTACAGGCTTAGGGAAGAGTGGCTGGAAAGCTGCCCAGCAGAAAAGGACCTGGCCAAGAAGAGCAGTGGCATCCTGGATGTATCAGAAACAGTGTGGAACACACCCTGGAAGTGTTCAAGAAATTATTGGACGTGGCACTTAGCACTATTAAATATTTGATATGGTGATGTTTGGTCAAAGGATGATCTTGGAGGTCTTTTCCAGCCTTAATGATTCTGTGATTCTGTGATTCTCTAAAAATATAACCTTGATGTTCATGAAGTTTAATGGGATTAGAACTTTCCTGGAGAATTGGTCTAGAGACAAAGTTAATGGACTATGTAGGGTTGATAGTAGATTTATAACGTCACATGATGAGGGCACTTTGTGGCTCATGCACTGCTTCTATCATGTACACTGCAGCTTGCACAAAAGAAAAATCAAATTCTTTCTTTATGAAACTCCTGATATTGTCCCTACTAGAATCCTGGAAGCCCTGTGTAGTATGTTGTTGGGGTTTTTTTCCCTATCTTCTGAGTCTAGCCATCTGCTGACTTTCAGGCTTCAGAAGGTTTTTTTGTAATCAGACTCTTGCTCAGCCTGGTTCATTGAAAACTAGTGGTTTGAACCAAGAGAGGACCCTGAGGAGAAGCTCGAAGGTACTCGAAACCACACAGGATTAAGATCTAAGTAATGGATGGGGAAGGAAACTTTATGGTACGACAGGCTATGCTGTAATGTATAAGCACAAGTTGATGTGCTTCCTAAACTTTGTGGCTTTTGCCAGCCTGGATATGCTGCCTCTGCATCAGTGACATATCTCTGCCCTGAATTTTCTCAGGCTTCATCTATACCAAACCTTCCACTGCTGCTAACACACCTGCCCTGATCTGGGGTGAGTAGTACACAGTATTACTGAAGCCATTCAGCATGTTCCACTAGGAATGTGTTGTGTGGACAAACTGGGGTATGAAGTGATACCTAAGGAGACATCACCCATCCTCGTGTTTGTAGCTGGAAACTTTGTTTTAGTTCAAAATGCACTGGTGTCATCTTGATTTGAATCTAACTGAAACAAAACATGGCATTGCACGTATTGGCTTACAGTGTGTTTTTGTAAACAGTCATT